>NC_073692.1:93780604-93924604 GCF_029784155.1 Uranotaenia lowii
AAAACCAATAGCTCATTTCAAGCCATTTCGAAATGATTTTGTAATTTCTGGTTTTGGTTTTAAAAATCTCTAAAAACATTTACGTTGGAAAAAAAAATTTACAAATCACTTGACCTTCGAGAAACTTCTTGAATCAAACCAAACTGAAGCGATTCTAATTTAGATTTGCAAAGATAGTTTTTACCAGACGCGATGTTCAAGTAGCATATATGGTTAAAATCGTTCAAACAGACGCTTGTATAATATTTGCTAACTCTACACAGTTACATTACGGATAGCTCCGGCTGTAGTCCTTTTCATTATTACGTGGAATAGTTGCAGCTGCTACTGCTCGATTGCCAACTAAACAAACGCAATCAGACTGAGTAAACTATAGGAATCGGAGGAATGGAAGTGTTTCTGTTTGTAAATTTTTTTAGTATTATTATACAATCGTCACCACCTTATTTACTATACGATTGTTTGAATTAAATAGTGTTTAGTTCTATAAATCAAAAATTTTGAAAATGCGCAGATTCTTCAAAGATTGCTAACTGAAATGGTAACCAAGTCAAATTCGTGGGTTAAGTTTTTGTAGGTTCCTATTAATGAAAGGGAAGATCTGAATTCCGAATACTTACCCAAAAATTTGGAATTTTGATGACTGATAAAATGAATTTAAAACTGGAATAAAAAAAATCCTTTTATTTACTTCTTCGAAATATGATTGCACATGGAAAGCATCCTTTTGTGGAAAAGTCAGTTCAGTTTTAGTTTTACTTTTCGCTTTTTTGAGCATTGCATTTACCATACACAGACTTCATTCTCCACCATCAACAAATGATAATTTAATTCACCGGCAGTGGAAAAAGTAAACTGAGCGAATACATTTCTGCCGGGTCAAAGTGAAGAGAATGAAAAGAAAAAAAAGCGGTATTAAACAAATTCGTTCACCTTCAGTACCGAGTGGGTGAACGAGACGTCCCGATACAGGGTGGATTTCATTTTCCTCTTGTTTCACTGAACAGCTGGCGCGTAATCTCTTATTTAGTGTAATTAAGATCAACTGTTATTTTGGAAGAGAACTGAACAGACCTTCTGAGATTGTACCGAAGTTTTGAATAAAAGTATAAGGGATGTCTCATGGAAAAAAAAACATTTTTTGTAAAGCGAGTACCCATTACATTTATTACAAAACAAATAACTATGACGCATTTTAATAATATTGGTTTCCGTTTCATTATGTTCATCTGTAACTCCACATAATTATTATATTTTTTATGCAATTCAGTACTGTTGGAAAGTTTACTTTTCGACATTGAAAATTGTTGTGATAACAAAAAGAAGAAATACTATTTTGTATCGGAAACTGTTAATAAATTATCTTTATTCTCGTCAAGTCATATAACCAAGTAAGGTTACAGTAGTGATGAATATGTCGGATTATCCATCTGTTATAGTGGCAACACTTCTTTTAAGTTTTCCTAACTGTTCACCTGGCATCTATTCCAGTGAACACTACAAATTCACTTTTCGTCGATTCTTACAAACAATGGAGAATTGACGTTCTCTCTCACTTGTGCCTCTCTGTTATTGTTTGCAATTGCCACGCGGTTCATCTGTATACATTAATCACCGCGGAGTAAACATCTTCGGGTCGTCGCAAGGGAGTTTCAACACCTCCCCTCAATTCGCACGTTCAGTAACTCGAACAGCTTGCGGTGCTGTGCCTTGGAAAGCCCCTTGGTGAATGCATCGGCTGGTTGGTCCTCCGAACGGATGTGTTTGATGTGGACCTTGCGAAGCTTAACCAATGAACATGTTAGGTCCAAATGCTTCATCCTTTGATGACTCCCAGGTTCTTCTGTGAATTGAATACAACGGATGTTGTCTTCCATAATTAGAAAAGAGCCGGTGTTAGCCACACATAGCTCGCCAAGGAGGTTTGTTAACCATATTCCTTCCTTGGTTGCCATACAGAGTGAAACGAGTTCAGCTTCTGTAGATGACAGACTGACCGTCTGTTGACGTTTCGTTGACCACGAAACCAGATTACCAAATACCTTGAAAGCATGATCAGAAATAGACTTTCTGTCATCGACATCGTTTGCGAAGTCGGCATCGGCAAATCCCAGTAAAACAGGGTTCTCTACCCCCTTAGTGTAGACCAGCTTTGTCTCCGTCGTACCACGCAGATATCGTAGAATCCACTTTAGTCCCGCCCAATGCGCATCGGAAGGCGTCGCTTGAAACTTGCAGAGTGTGCTGACCGCGGCACAAATGTACGTCCGCGTTGAAAGAGCCAGATACTGATAACATCCTAGCAGTTCCTTGAATGGACGATTGGTTGCTTCACCATCCTTCGTCTTCGTCCACTGCACATTAGGATCTATTGGTGTACCTATGGGATTACTATCAAACATGCCAAAACGTTTAAGTATTCTCTCGGTGTAACCCACCTGAGAAATTTCAATGATTTGTTTTTGATAATCTCTTGAAAAATCCATGCCCAAGAAATATTTAACTTCTTTAAGATCTTTCATTTGGAATAACCTTCCAAGTTCGGTCTCAATCCAGAGCAGGTTAGCCACCTTTTGCCAACGATAAGAATATCGTCAACATAGAGAACTAGGGTTAACTCTCTAGAACGAGAGAGGCTTGAGAAAGGCTATTTTCACGTCCATCTGATGAATGGTTGAACCAGACTGGTTAGCTAAGGACAAGATTGTACGAACGCTCTCCATTTTGACAACGGGAGCAAACGTTTCATCGTTGTCATAACCAGGTCGCTGTGAGCAACCTTTCGCTACTAATCTTGCTTTGTATCTTCCGTCTTCTTTAATCGAAAATACCCATTTTGATGAGATCGATTTTCGTTCTTATTTTCGTTTAGGGCTCTTAATTCTTCGCTGATGGTATTTTTCCACTTTGGCCAGTCATTCCTCGTCTTCAACTGGTCAACAGTTTGTGGAACGTCGCTATTATCTGTTGCTATCTTGGCAGTGTAAAATTCTGGCGCCCTTCTATCGCGCGTACTACGTCTGATCGGCGAACTACAAACGGGAATCGATTGTGACCCAACCACCCATTCGCCGTCAGTGTGACTGTTAAGATCTTGTGCGCTATCATAATCAGATTCTTCAACGTTATCCACGTCATGTTCTTCAATTGAATCTTCATCGTCAACTACGATGACTTCGGACTTATCTTCAACATTTTCGTTTCCCACGAGATGTTCATCTTCGTTACCCACGAAGTTCTCAGACGCTTCTGAACTTTTTGCTGTAGGTTCGTACACACAAAAAAAAAGCATAGTAAAATTACTAAATCCGTGGTTTTAACGAATAACAGGCGACCATATTTTTTAGTCAAATATGTTTTGTTGTTTATAATACCTTACGCATAGATATTTTACCATGTGCTCAATTTGGCTGCACATTGTAAATTCGACTGCGTTTTAGTAAAATTATCAATGAAATGATGCATTGCTTTACTTCGTCCCTAGTAAAATTAATATGTTTCATGATGAAACTAGTATGTGTTACGATAAAGATTAGGAGGAGCGAGGAGCTTGATTTAAATAGTAAAATTACTATGTATGTTTGGTTGTTTATTTGCATGCATGCATTATGACATTATTTGAAACATGAAAATTCACACTTCCGACACACGTCAGTCAATGTTAGTGTGTTCTTCCGATGCTCTGGAATGATTTTCAAAGTTATGTAACTATAAAGCAGCTCAAAATTAGTTTTTTTACTCACGGGTTTGATGATTTATGATCCTGAATTAGTGTAAACAACAAGAATGTTTACCATAGTAAAATTATCATACGCACTTATGTTTTTGAGTCAAATATGTTTTGTTCTCAAAAGTACGATGTGCGTAGTGTTTTGTTGATATGAATTGGTGCCACAATGTCAAAATTACTATGTGGACGGTAGTTGTGATAGAAATTATGATGAAATCACCATGACCATAGTATTTTCGACAACACACATTGAAAGTTATCGAAAATTACCAGGTACATAGTAATTTCAATATTGTTTCATGCGCACTTTCACAAAACCGATGTTAAACTTTTCGTGGTTGGAAATACTATAGCGCTGAAATGGTAAAATTATCATGACAGCGTCTTTGGGATAACCACTCAATTTTTTTCCGTGTATGGTATTTCCGTCTGGATAGTTGGCCGGTCTTCTCTAGACTGAGCCCTGCTCTCGATTATGGTCGCTTTTTATTGTCTCTTAACTCTCGCAGTTTTACCTCGCTCGTCAGGATACCACATCCTCCCCTTTCACAATAAGCTGCCTTATTGTATCCAGGCATTTTTTATAAACCGTATCTAGCAAATTATTATGATTACTCCTCTCCTATCAGTACTTTCAATCTCCGCCGTATCAATCCATCTTTTTATCGTAGTTCTGTACAACTTTAATATTTCCTGGGGTTTTCATCAAATCTCCTATTCTCGAGAATCTTTATGATTGTTCATTAACCATCCTTTTTCATTATTGTGCATTTATCATTCAATTGTTAACAATGATTTTCGCTTTCAGCCATCACTCCAATTTTTCAGTGTTATTTTCGTTATCTTTCTTCTTCCATTATCTTTTTCGTATTCATCTTCCATTTTTCATAAACCTGATAAGCCATTGAATTTCCCTGATTTTTAAAAATATGCCTGATTTTGCCTGATTTTTGCGAATGTCATGAAAAATGAGTAGTCAGGAACTGGAGTAGGTACCATAGCTGAAGTGAAAAGTGAAAATGTGGCTGAACCAAAGCAATCGAAAAATTCCCGTCCATTCTTATTTAAAAAAGGGATTTAAATGGAATGTTTCGATTGCTTGATGCAGAGTAGAATTATTCAACCAAGTACTCTCACAACACATATTAGTGTGAAAATGTAGAGCGATGACCAAAAAAAAAAGATCATCACTTTGAGCGAAATTTCCGTTACTTTACCGAGGTTTAACGTAGCCTGATTTTGCCTGATTTTTATTTCGCCAGTTCCCTGATTTTTGAAAAAAATGTTGGCAACCCTGTCCCTCTCAGACAGCAAACCGAATCAAGACTTCTCTTTCTCTGAGAGGGATAGTGCATCCTGCGAATCGCCAATAGGGCTTTTGCTACACACACATACAAGAGGTCTGTTGGGCACACATTAGAGGTTTTTATATGCGGCGAAAGCAAAATTCAACTAAAATGTTGGTTTTCCCTTAAATGAATGCTCAATTTCTCTAAAAAACATTCATAAAGTATAATTTGGATCATTTGCTAACAAGTGGTAACGATTAGGTAATTACTTTATTGGATATCGGTGAGGAACCAAGCAAAACAAAAATGAAAAACAAGCCAACCATCATTGTAAAGCACATTAAACGGTTCCCCCAGATCCTTTGTTCACGTTTTTGGGTCTATCATATAAAATTTAGAAGCACTAAGAAGAAGTTAAGAGTTTTCGTCACGAAATTGATTAATAAACTTGAGCAATATTTGCCCTGCTTCCACTAAAAACGCTCATATTCTGTACAAAGTCTTCCTTTTTGTTAAAGAACTTCACTCAAAATTAGAAAAAAATCACAAACAAGTCAAAAAATGATCTAGCTTTCGAAAAATGTGTCGTACTTTAGAAACTTTTCAATAGTTTTCATGAATTCTTCAAAAAATGTCCTTCTTTAGTCGATTTGTGTTCATTTAACATGGGGCTGTCACATTTGTTTGCCCAACGGCTTACTTATACTAATGCACTGGGCAAACGCCCTATATGGTATTTCCGTCTGGATAGCTTGCCGGTCTTCTCTAGACTGAGCCCTGCTCTCGATTATGCTCGCTATTTATTGTCTCTAAACTCTCGGAATTTTTATTCGCTCGTCAGGATACCACAGTTCGGATTCTTTTGCTGGCGTATTTTGGCTTGCTAGTTGCAAAATTGTAGAGTGAAGTAGATCATTTCAACGATCAAGCAATTCTTGCTCATCAAAGACTACGCTACGGTGTATCTCTACTGTACGCGAGGACTTGTTGAATAACCTGTAGCCGTTGTTTGCGTAACCCGCAAAGATTAGTTTCTTTGTCTTTGGATCCAATTTCTGCCCCTTCTCCTCAGGTACTATGTAGCATTTGAGTTTGTTTAACGTATTTGTTGCTAAATTATTATCTGCGTGTACCTGTCATTATCGCCCAGCTCTGTTTACAACTGCGAAATTGAAAGTAAACAAACCAAAGAAGAGGGCAAAGCGAGAAAGGAAAACTCGTTTGTAAAATTGCTGCATCATTGCTGTCGTGTTTGTTGCCGTTGCTACGAGTGTGTTGCTGTTTCCTGAACTGGATTATTGAACTGGTAGTTTCCCAGAGCGGGGTTAAAAGTCGTCGCATTGATAGCCGTTCTGTAGGAAGGTTAGTAGCATTCAAATACGCTGCACGGAAGAAAGTTGTGGATCAACTAACAGCCGAACATTGTTTCTGTCCCCAAACAGTGCGCCGTAAAAGTTCATCCAAAAAACCCGTCAGGAGAATCAGCACTGAACCCGGAGGAAACACGCAGGAGGCATCTACCGATTAGATCTGCCGAACAGTTTTAGAACGGGTAAATATGAAATGATAAACAAAAAACAACATTCCTCATACGAGCCCCTATTATAGAGAGCCGACATCCTGTGCAAAACGGTTCTAGTTCACTGTAGGTGATTGGGAGGTTTCACAGAGCAACCGAAGAAGCCATCTTAACGGTACCCTGACCCCAAATAGGGTGAGTACGGCAACACGATTGAAAAAGGCAATTGGGCTGATTGAACGTGTTTATTATAGGGTTTTTATTGGGAGCTGAAAACCGACGCTGCCTGGAGTCAGTCTTTTTTCCGGAGCCGAAAGTTGTTCCGTCCGGAAACTGGTGCCGTATCCTCCAGGAAGCTGAAGCTGGATGCCACGTCGGCTGCCAGTGGTGCTCAACTGGGTTGGTCATCGGATGACAACATCGGTCGCTGTAAAGAGAAGGTGAAGAACAAAAATAAGAACAAGTAAGTACTAGCGCTAGTCAGAAGAAAAGTGAATTAGAAAAGAAGATGCTGCAGTAAAGTAAGAAGAAAAAGAAGAAACAGGCAGTTAAGAAGCAAGAAGAATAAGAGCAGAATGGAAGAAGAAGAAGAGTAGAAGCGGAATGGAAGAAGAAGAGCAGAGGCGGAATGGAAGAAGAAGAAGAGAATGACGAGGAGCGGGCGTAGAAGAAGAAAAGGGACGAGATATTATGCGGTCTGGAAAACAAGCGGAATTAGATTGAAATAGATGATAAGCAACAAATTTTTGTTTTGGTTTAGTTTTGTGGCGTATTTTTATGTATGTTTTAGAGATTCGTGTTTCCTCCCCCATTGCTAGCCGGGAGTGAAGCGAAAGAAATTCAACATTGGCGCCCAACTTAAAAACCCATGAAATTATGCTACCGCAAAATAATTTTAAGATTTTTAGATTGTTGATTTTAGTCTAGTCTTAAGATTTATGTTTTGTTTTGGTGATTTATGCTTAGTGTTGTTATTTGTGGATTTGATTTTAGTTGTTTTTGCTCATCAATACCTACTTAAAGTTAACTTTTTTAGACTTAGCATACATTTTTGTAGTTCAACAAGAAATTAAATCTTTATGGGATGAGAAAATATCTCGTAATGACAAAAATGATTCGACCAGGGGAAATAGATTGATTTCCTCGAAAATTAGATTCCAGCTATGACACAGATCTACCTATATTTGTGTACTACAACGCTTAATGCTCCCAAAACACCGTTTGCCGATCGGGAAAAATCGTGCCACCTACGAGTGCTGTTAGCAAGTTCATTTCTTGCCATCGCCTCGTATCACTCCAGCTATGACCATTACCACAGGTAGTCAACAAAGGTAGTACGTTATCACCAAAACACGCATCGCGGAAACCCAAAACGACACCGAACCGGATTAGAGCTGATATGCGTCTTCGCCGAAGGGATGAGGCCTCCCCGTCGCGGAAGCACGTAACATTCGCTGCTCAACATCTCCACGAGTCACTGCAGCATGAGAACCCCGACAACGTAGGAGAAATCTGGAAGCAGAACAGTGGAGACAGATGTTACTCGACAGGCTCCTCAGTAAAAGGAGGTCAACGTTTGGACAACGCAAACCACACTACCGATCAAGTCCATTTCGGCGATTTCTCGCCAATTTTCGTCTGAGTGTCAATATGTGCACTGTTGTACACTCAACGACCACGAATTGCGACAACAGTGCCACCGTAGGCCTATTTGAAGGCTTGCCGTTAGTAAGATCGTGAGAAACTTACCGTGCTAAAGCGCGCTTGCACGCCGTTACTGGATCGTGACAAACCAGACACCTACCGTTACAGCCCACAGGCTCTTCCGTTTGCCAGAGCGAGAGAAACTGGTCGTATTATGCCGCGCGCTGATACGCCGTTGCCAGAACGAGACAAACTGTGCAAAGCAGCTATGAACAACCAGTGAAACTCCAATCCTGTTGACAATCTCCACAAATCGAGCAATATCCGTTAGCCGATCGTGACAAATCGAGCGTAGCTGGTGAGCATACCGTACTAGAGTCATCGTACCCAACTATGTCATTTTAGTTCCAAATTAATGTCGTTTCGTCAATATGTTACAGTGTAATCTGAGGATCGCCATGAAATCTCCGATCAAAAGTAACGCGAATTGGGAGCGCGGTAAAACTCCTCTTCTGGGCTCATGGCGAGGTTGGTTGGTAATGCTTCCTTACTCAGCACACTGTAACTATTTTAACCATCACCAAAACAGTCTGATTTTAATTCGTTCAATGTTAGCAATAAGTTGAACGTTTTTTCTGTTAATTTATTTTAATTTGTTAGATCTAAGCCTTTTGTTTTTAACGGTTTGTGATCTGATGTTTATGTACCATTGTCACGTGATTTAGATTTAGAGATAAAACGCACATAGGGACCTGTTTTTTGCCAAACCTGGTTGGCGTATTGTTATGTTTTGTTGTGAAATGTTAGGGTAATATAACGTTTGAGATCTGGCGGGCTATAGGCCTGCGTTATTAGTGATTTGTGGTGCACGTTGTTGTTCGTGCGGAGGTCTGCTCCATCTTCGTTTCCATGTGCGTCTCTAGTCAGCTTCCTGTAATATAAGAAGTTTTTTATAAATTTTTCATGAGCTCCTAGCCGTCGCTCATAAAAATTTTTTCCGTGACAATGGGGTTGTGTAGCATTTGAGTTTGTTTAACGTATTTGTTGCTAAATTATTATCTGCGTGTACCTGTCATTATCGCCCAGCTCTGTTTACAACTGCGAAATTGAAAGTAAACAAACCAAAGAAGAGGGCAAAGCGAGAAAGGAAAACTCGTTTGTAAAATTGCTGCATCATTGCTGTCGTGTTTGTTGCCGTTGCTACGAGTGTGTTGCTGTTTCCTGAACTGGATTATTGAACTGGTAGTTTCCCAGAGCGGGGTTAAAAGTGGTCGCATTGATAGCCGTTCTGTAGGAAGGTTAGTAGCATTCAAATACGCTGCACGGAAGAAAGTTGTGGATCAACTAACAGCCGAACATTGTTTCTGTCCCCAAACAGTGCGCCGTAAAAGTTCATCCAAAAAACCCGTCAGGAGAATCAGCACTGAACCCGGAGGAAACACGCAGGAGGCATCTACCGATTAGATCTGCCGAACAGTTTTAGAACGGGTAAATATGAAATGATAAACAAAAAACAACATTCCTCATACGAGCCCCTATTATAGAGAGCCGACATCCTGTGCAAAACGGTTCTAGTTCACTGTAGGTGATTGGGAGGTTTCACAGAGCAACCGAAGAAGCCATCTTAACGGTACCCTGACCCCAAATAGGGTGAGTACGGCAACACGATTGAAAAAGGCAATTGGGCTGATTGAACGTGTTTATTATAGGGTTTTTATTGGGAGCTGAAAACCGACGCTGCCTGGAGTCAGTCTTTTTTCCGGAGCCGAAAGTTGTTCCGTCCGGAAACTGGTGCCGTATCCTCCAGGAAGCTGAAGCTGGATGCCACGTCGGCTGCCAGTGGTGCTCAACTGGGTTGGTCATCGGATGACAACATCGGTCGCTGTAAAGAGAAGGTGAAGAACAAAAATAAGAACAAGTAAGTACTAGCGCTAGTCAGAAGAAAAGTGAATTAGAAAAGAAGATGCTGCAGTAAAGTAAGAAGAAAAAGAAGAAACAGGCAGTTAAGAAGCAAGAAGAATAAGAGCAGAATGGAAGAAGAAGAAGAGTAGAAGCGGAATGGAAGAAGAAGAGCAGAGGCGGAATGGAAGAAGAAGAAGAGAATGACGAGGAGCGGGCGTAGAAGAAGAAAAGGGACGAGATATTATGCGGTCTGGAAAACAAGCGGAATTAGATTGAAATAGATGATAAGCAACAAATTTTTGTTTTGGTTTAGTTTTGTGGCGTATTTTTATGTATGTTTTAGAGATTCGTGTTTCCTCCCCCATTGCTAGCCGGGAGTGAAGCGAAAGAAATTCAACAACTAGTACATGCCAAAAATGCGTAAATTGCTCAAGTCAGGCTTCTTGCCATACCACATTTCGAATGGCGTCTTGTTATCCAGAAGAGCTCGTATGGGCGATCGATTTGTGAGATAAGCTGCACAGAACACAGCTTCTCCCCATAACGATTTCGGAAGATCGCATTCCTGGAGCATTGCTCGTACTTTCTCCATCAATGTTCTGTTGATTCTTTCGCTCACGCCATTCTGCTGAGGAGTATACGGTACTGTTAGAACCAATTGGAGGCCTTTTGCCTTGCAAAATTCTTCAAAAACTTGTCCAACGTACTCACGGCCATTATCGCATCTAAGTTTAGCCAACTTTTGATTAAAATGCGCTGTTGCCATCGCTTAAAACTGCTTAAACATCTCAAAAACTCACTCTTGCGTTTCATTAGGTAGATTACTGTAAAATGTGAGTAGTCATTCGTGAATGTCACGAAATATAGATGACCACCAAACGTGGTTTCTTCCATGTATCCGCAAACGTCAGAGTGCACTAATTCGAATGGCCTACTTGACCTTGGTATTTGCAGACTCTTAAACTTTTTTTGCTTCACTGTTTTCCAGCTAAACAGCTTTCGCAAACTTCGTTTTTGTTGGAAGTCTCGATGCAAAAATCTACTCCTTCTACCACCTTCTGTGTCATAAATAAGTGTGGTTACGCCAGCATTACTCAGCTGGCCAAGTCTTCTGTGCCATGTATCAAAACCTAACCGTTTCTTTCCAAGCAAAGCCTTTGAGTTATGAATATCCGAAACCAACTCCAAGGAATACAAGCCATCATTTACTGTCCCTTGAGCAATGACCTCCCCCAAGCCTGTAATTGTAACCTTACCATCAGAAAAAGTAACCCTTTTTACCTTAGTCGTAGCCTTTCTAACCGAAAGGAGATTTGTCTCTTGTTAAGGATTAATAAGAACATTATACAATTTTATCTTATTTATTTTACCATTAACCATGGTCTTAAGTGGTACATTGCCTTTCTTATTAGCCCCATATTATGGAGTAAACATCGTCGGGTCGTCGCAAGGAAGTTTCAACAAAAATAGTATCGAAAAGTGCTACTACTCGTCACTTTTTCGCTAGCAAATGCATAGTGCAAAATTACAGTCATCGGCATGGTCGTCCACATGTGATTATTTGTTGAGATGTGATTCTTGTTGTTTAAATAATGGATGTTTAAGCGAATTTCTTAACTTACATAAAAGTTTGTAAGCAACTTGTTACAAAACCCAATATTTCAGTGCTCTACGTAAATACGTTAAATTTACGACTCGTGCTGAAAAAAAAAACAAAATTTTTGCTACTTTTGGCATGAATATCCATTGTTTACAATACTAAAGCTTCAAATTAAAACTTTTGCTGATATACTTGTAGGCGCTTTTCATATCCATGCTGGAAGGAAGATGTTAAAATTTACTCTGATTGCATAACCATATGCGCTTAAATTTTCCACATCATCGTTAATTTATGCACTCTCACCAAAGTTTCTTTACAATCGGCCAAGGTCTAGTCAGTAGACGTATCAATTTTCTCATCTTGAATTTCCCGTACCATACTCGCTCGCCAAACACAGATCGCCGGGTAGTTTATTTCTCAAACCCCACACCGCACCGCATTTTAATAAAATCGACAGTACCATCCGAGTGGGGGTGTATTTTGAACCTTTCTTCGGAAGAATCACGCCGCAGCAGAGGTCGGAACCCAATCTCGTTTTTTTTTTGTTTCAAGTTTTTCTGCTAGAAAATCCATAGCCAAAGAATCAAAGTTTTTCGTTTTGTTTTGCTATGGATGCTGTCTGAGTACAACCTACGGTGTAGCTTCTTATGTTCTCAATAATAATATGGTGATCAGTGCTATAAATTCGACAGTTATTTTCAACAGCGCGTATTACCATTACTCGGAAGTGACTTCACTCAGGTGAACTTTGATCTCAGCTATCCTATCCTAGACCGGAAGGCGTTTGAACCTGAGGATCTGAGCTCAAAATCAACCGACTCAAGTGTCTGGCTGGAGGCAGGAATTTTTATCGACCATGGATAATATGAGTGAGTAGATATCTTAGTAATTGCACTCAAGTGTGCGGACGTTAAGCGCCGCCATGTGAACGTTTTGTATACATTTCATTCCTCCAAGACTGTTGACGTCTTTCACCGAGAATAAGACGGCCGGTGTAATCTTGATGTGTTTTATAACGATATTTTCAATTCGGGGAGAACGGGCCGGTATGAATTAGTTTATTATTTCGAAGAATTATGCACACTTTGTTGGAACGAGATTGGAAGAATTCGCAATCCAGATAAGCACGTCCAAAACGCGTAATTGAGTAAGAGAAAATTGGAGGAAAATTGTCAATACAATCTTAAATTTTAAATAAAATTGGAAATCCTTTTATCTGTGCCAGAATATTTCAATAATGGGAACAAACTGAATCAAGGTCAGTACGAAGTGTCACGGGAAATAATCGTGTTGATACAGCATGCATCAATAACACACGAGAGAAGTTTATCTTTGTTTGGGTTGAATCCCGAAAATATTTTTTTCTTCCCCGCTGTTGGTCAACAAATATGGGCCATGCAATTTGTTTGCCAGGGTCATTGACATTCTACATTGTAATTCGAATATGTTGTTTCCATTTTAAAGTTTTTTTTTTTCTTCAATAGCAACATTTGGTTAAAACATAAACTGTACGCTGAATCCCAGAGAGGATACTGTTAACTGGGGCATCTTGCAACTTGAATGGCTTCTATAAACTTAATATACACAGATAATCATAACACTTGTACATCAAAAGTTTTGAGGTTGATTAGGCATCAAATTAAGGTTGTCAGAAAAAATTATTGGGTTCACCAGTTATTTTTAAATTTTCAAAGACTTGCAGTTTCGACCCTACTAAGAAAAAGGCGTAAGTTGCAACAAACTTTGTTTTTAATGAAAAATGAAATGAAAACGTTTGGAACTGAAAAGCTTCTGATATATCTGTGATGTCATAACGTATAAAGCATCAATTGCATTAACTTTTGGTTTTGTTCGATTTAAATCTTAAAACCTTTTTGTCTAAAATGTTTTAAACGAAAAAGCATAAAGGTGTTGCATACATTTAGGGGTAAAAAAACTTCAGAAAATGCTACTAGCTGAAATTATAAAAAATAATGTTTTGATGGAAGAGATTTTTAAATAAACAAACGAGTGACGCGAAACAATCGTATTCTAGCCTATGGAAACGAGATTCAAAAGGTGAATCTTTAATTTGCATTTTGATGCATTATTGCCCAGACTGATAACTGAATTATAAAAACATGTATTTTAAAAAAATGGTGATTGTTCGAAATATATTTATACATCAACAGTGTTGGTATAGGATAATAAAAGCTATATAAAGATTAAAGGTGATATAATTAAGCCATTCCGTCAAACTGGTAAAAGTTATTTATGGCATCGAAAATGTTGTTCGATATTTTTAAAGTTTTTTATGAAAATCATTTAAATTTACATAGAAAACAAGATCGGAAATCATGGTAATTTTATTACCAATCTGCCAAAGTACTGTCATCAATGCAACGTTTGTATTGACAGAAGAATTTTTCTATTTACAACTGACTTGGCAATCTGTTAATTTATAAGATTTATAGAAATCCCGGTTATTCTTGCATCGATAAACAAAGATTATTGGAAAAAAAAAACTTGAGATCAATAAACTATCGAGAATTTCATCAATGCAGAGCCAAATAGTGGTAGGAGAAACTTGTCTCTGGCAGGAGAACATTGAATTTTCGTTAACTTAAAATGTTTTAACACCATGGAAATAATGTAAATAGTAGCCAGAAATGGTGATTGAAATATGGTAATTCAATATGTAGGGGAGAATCAAGATACTTGATCCTTGAGGATCCCTGAGCTTTATTTTTTCGCTACATCTCGAAAACGGAATGCCTTACAAATATAAATGTTCTCGAAAAATGAACTTTGTTTGAAAAATTCAACAAAATGTGAGTTAAAGATTTTTTTTTAATAACTTTTAAATGTTTCCTTAGTGTGGATAAAATTATCAAAACAATTATCCCAATATGCCAAAAGTTAGAATTTAATCTGAACTGCATAATGCCATATTTCTAAAGCATAAGTAAACTCTCAATATTTTCAAAGGAAAAAAATTCCAAAATGTATGCTATTGGTTTAATTGATCCCTAGAGTCCGGAAAGATATATTTTTCTTCTGAATGGATCGTGATCATTGGTTATCACAAAATAACTAATATTTGCCCAATAGCTAATGTTTATTCAGGAATTATCTTTAAAAGGGACTCAAAATACTGAATTTATTTTAAAATTAGAAAATTGCGCCTTAAAGTACGCAATGGATCTAAAGTAGTAGACAAAATTTTAGCATTCTTTATGTTTGATAGGGGAGAGGCGGGCTAAATGCGCATACTAAGGAGATTACTATATTTCTCCCATATTACAATAAATAGGTGTCTGAAATATTTATGCACGTGAGTGGATATTCATCTAATATATAAAGATGAGTTGGACTATATATGTTTGTTTGTTTGTATGCACCTTATACAAATCCACACCGCTTAACCGATCAGCTTCAAATTTTGTAAAGAGATGTAGTTGAACCATGGTAAGGTTTTAGTAATAGTTATGAGCCCCTCCCACCTAAGAAAAAGGACCCTCCCATACTACTTTCGTTTTTATTCCCATAAACCAAAAGTCATGGCACCCATTTTTCAAAACCGAATTTTCCTTTTTGGCGGGGTTGTTTTAACCATCACCATGGGCCGGGCATTAGAAGCAACCATCCAGCAGAGTTCATGTGTACTGGATATAAAATCGAAGCTTGCTAAGCATAACAAGTTTGAAAAGAGAAATTTTGGCGGGTGTTTTTTCCTTCTACTGTTCAAAGCACGTGGTACCGGTGCGAGGCATTTGATTGCGATAATGAGCCTTTATTTACGATAGGAAAAACTACTTGCCTGTTAGAAATTTATTGAGAAGAACAGTGGTTGAGGATCTACTAGAATATGCAGTGTATAAAGTATGGATACATTTGTTCATGTTAATTATGAATTGACTTCTTCAGTTGAATAACTATTTGGACTGAAAAACAATGTTCCAGCTTTTAGGAACCAACCATTTTCGAAACTTCTCATAGGGAAACAATTAATAAAACTGAGGGTTGTAAGTTCATGGCTGCGATCTGGTATTCCATTCTACGGGTAGATCTTGAAAAGAGGTCGTTAACATTTGTTTACAAGCTTAATACATTGGATTTTCACTAAATAACCCATGGAAAAGTTAAAAAAAAATTTATCATTTGACGAAAAAAAGGGTAATTCAATTGAAGCTTCTTAAAAAAATGGGGTGTAAAATGAGGTTGCCAAAAATTGCCGTATCGGGACCGGACAAATACAGCCAATTTTATCGGAAAACCTGTTCAAATCCAGCATTTGATTTTAAAATGTTCAAACTGATATCCTGGCAATATCCGGGCAAACTTGGTCAAAACCGAGGAATTATTCAGAAAAAATAACGAAAAATATACTTGCAATATTTGTTTTCAACAAACCGCATCAGCAGATTTTAAACTGTATATCAAGCTTCCTAACACGAGTCATGATGATTTCTAAAACTTGCCATTTAAAACTTCCTTTTGAACGTAAAAATGAAAAAAAAGAAATAATTATAAAATCACAGTTTATGTTAAGTTTAAAAAATGATGTGAATAAATCCGGGCTTTTTGCAACAAAATCCGGGAAACCGGGCCTGACCGGACTTACTTCAAGTTTTGTTTCAAATGTTCTAGCAAATCCGGATAAATCCGGGCAATTCAAGGGAAACTATTTAAAATTTCTATTAGCAAACCTAAAAACTATTAGTTATTCAATAATATGAAAACGATAAACTTTGCTAATAATCCCAATTAAAATTTTAAGAAGACTAACAAAATTTATAAAGCTCACATGGCCAAACATGGTCCAATTTGTTATCATGATGAACAAAAAGCTTTCAAAATTTCAAAAAGTCAAACGACTCATTTCGATTAATATATGTGAACCCGAGCAAGGCCGGGTAAAATCAGCTTGTTATCTATACATGCGAGCAATTTTTATCTTAAAATCTTTTACAGTATTCGAGAAATATACAGACCCCGTTCGTTTTTGGCAACATGCCCGAACATTTTGTATTGCCAAAATCGAATGTTGCCAAAATCGAACGGTTTTTTTCTGAAATTTTTTTCACTTATTTTTACGAAATAACACTTTTTATCATCATTAACGTTATAGTAAGTCAATTTCCGATCATTTTTAGATTTTTAATAGTTTTTTTTCTCATGTTTTTGATGCATTTTGCACATTTTTTGTTTTGTTTATAATCTATGTTTTTTTTTTGTCATTTTTGCTGTTTTTGTCATTTTTCATCATTTCTAAGTTGATTTTGTCATTTTCAGTTTTTGTTTGCATTTGCTTTTAATTTTTTTTTATTTTTTCATCTTTTTGTAATTTTTGAGTACTTTATAAATTATTTTAAAAATTTTTGTTTTTGTTGTTGTATTCGATCACCATTTCTTAACGTTAAAACGCATTTTTGGTATTTGTCTAAATTATATTGGTCCTGCTATAGAGAAAACTAAAATGTAATGTCGCTTCTAAAAACCGTTCGATTTTGGCACATGTGCCAAAATCGGATGTTGCCAAAATCGAATGTTGCCAAAATCGAATGTTGCCAAAATCGAATGTTGCCAAAAACGAACGGGGTCTGTATATATTTTTTTTCAAACGAACATAAACGCATAAAGAATTTCAATGAAACTTGACGTTTCCTCGAAGAGATTTTATTAACTTAACACTTTATAAATAGATAATTTGAACAATTGTTTTTGAAATTTCGATATAAATCAATTTTGTTTTTATATTAAATAGGTATTCAGCTTACCCTGATATTCAATTAAAAATTTGAGAATAATCTGGCACAACCAGGACGAATTTTGTCAAAAAGCGCACCATTTTACCATAGGGGTTTTTTTTTACTTTGTTTTCATAACCAAGCAAAAAAACATAATTATATTTTGATCAGTTCCAATTTCGGGCTCAAAATAGTAATTTATATAGAAAATTACAAAAAACGTTCACCACGAGTCTTCGGAGGCAGTAGCAAACTTCATAAATAAACAAAATTGCCGTCCTTGAGGAAACATATAGATGAGACCATGGGTGTCCAACATGTTTTACAGGCGTGCAAAATTTTTGAGATAATATAGGCTGGTGGGCCACACTACGAATTTTTTTTAATCTTCAGAGCAAATAAATGAATAACTGATTTTCAATGATGATATAATAAAATAATATTTGTTTTTATATGTTTTCTTTCCAAAATTTAAAGGGGTGTATAAATGTCAGATTTATGAGTTTCGGTTCAGGTTTCTACTGATTCTACTTGGAATGATTTAAAAACAACTATAAAATGTGTGTGACGATAATGCTTCTAAATAAATTCTACCCGCTCATTTTCACCAACTTTCATTTCATCTAACCTTTTATCTATCTTGTAAAAATTTCATAATCTTTTGATGTCCCTACTAAAAAGGACATCACTTTTCACAGATAAGGCCGATTAATTAAAGTATCAAATATAAAATTATTAAGAGTTCTTTTCTCAGACCAATTAATTACACTGGGTGACAGCAAAAAATAGTCTGGGGTTTCTCAGCTGATTTAGACTAATTTCACATTGATTTTGCTGTATTAGGTAAACTTTTTGAGATACAGCCATATGGCTATATACGCTTCAATATGCTAGTAATAGGGGTTTTGACCTGATTGAACAAAACCATGGTCATTTTCGGACTCAGGGCGTCAATATAAGTCTAATTCAGTTGGAAAACCCTGGACGATTTTCAAAAAATCTTTTTTTGTTACTCAGTGTTATGTATGTAATATGGAGCAATAGTTATATCAAATATATTAGTTAAGTTTAAGGTTTAAACTTCTGTTGGGTTAGTTTGTTGCAGAAGTGTCAAATAGTTTAGAAATTCCAAAACACATTAAATTTCTTTCATGGTCTTATCATTTATCCAAATGTAAAACACCTGATTTTTGACTTCTGTATCCTTTTGAGTTATCTTACTTCTACTTAAAAACGACATAGAAAATGATGGTATCTATCGACTGCGAGCGTCCTTTAAAAAAGTTTAACTCGCTCCGAACATGTGCTTCACAAACGCCCATTTCAAATGTCGTAATTAAATCGGCAGTGCTGCACAAAAAAAAGTATGATCCGTTATTCTTTTCCGAAACAAATTGTTCAAAACTTATTTTGATATTATTGATTCAAAAGTGAACCAGACCTTTATTTTGATTCAAAACAAAATAACTTCATCAATTCAAAATGCAGTTCCAAATGAAATGCGTACCTACTATAAAATCGAATTTTCAAACCGAAACCGTGGCCTTAGACCATCCCAAGAATTCTTGTCTTCAAAATTTGACACTATCCAAACAGAGTTTAAAAAATTGAAGATTGAAAGTGAAACTCCAAAAGAAGAGGTGTCTGAACCTAAACAAATGCAATCTTTTATTTCGGCAAAGTTACAAAGCTGGGAAATCAGTTCGGCAATGTGAGTCTCTTAAAATGTCATGATTCTAAGAGTTCCATTTTTCAAAAATGAAAATACGATTATTGTCATTTGCAAAATCACTCAAAAACTCGGTACTAACCTTCATGAAAACCAGATTTTGTTTGCTTTTAGATTATATTCTAAAAAAAATAAAAAGGACCCCGTTGTACCAATTAAAGTGATCTTCAAAGAAACCTCAACCAAAGAAGAATTGTTCTTCAAAAAGCGTGCCTTTGGGAAACTCGGTATACCGTCAAACGGGGCATCATGCAACAGCGGGGTTGAATGCAACATTTATAAAACACCACACAGATTCAATTTTTAATTTAATGTAATGAGATAAAGTTATCTCTTAATGATTACAAAATGATGATGACAAATTTTCTTGAATCCCAAGATAGTTTTTTTAAGTTTTTGATTTTCATATAAAATTTTAAAAATCGAACAATGAATGTACAATTTTTTAGATTTTTCAATGCCGTAAAAAACTTTACCCAGTATGACGGATTGGCTTGATAATATCACCTACAATCTTTATACTGGTTTCCTCATCCTATACCAACATTGATCATGTGGAAATATTTTTCGAACAATCACTCAATTTTTTTTAAATAAATATTTCTATAATTCAGTTACCCGTCTGGGGTAAAATGCAACAAAATTCAAATCGGAACTAAATCTCATAAATCGCGTCTCCATATGCTGGGATATGATTGTTTTGCATTATGCGTTAGTTAACATTAAAATTTCATCAATTCCTAGATTTATTTTCATGATTTGAGCTAATAGAATATTTTGTAGTATTTTTTACCCCTAAATGTATGCAGAAGATTAACAATTTTTTCGTAAAAACATTTTTGTCAGAAAAATTGGTGCTTTATGCGTTATGACATCACAAATGTACCAAAAACTATGAATTTTAAATCGTTTTCATTTGATTTTTCATAAATTACAGAGTTTGTTGCAACTTACCCCTTTTTCTTAGTAGGGTGAAAATCGCATGTTTTTGTAAATTTAAAAATAACTGGGGAAACCAATAATTTTTCTGACTACGTCAGTTTGGTGACCCATCTACCTTAAAACTTTTGATGTACAAGAGGTATGATTATCTGTAAGCATTAAGATTTTAGAAGCCATTGAAGTTGAAAATTGTTGCATGTTGCCCCAGTTGACGGTACTCATGGCACTCATGGCACTGTATAAGTCAAATTCCTTAATAAAATCATTTGAAAAAAAAACTCGACTCCACAGCTTTGACCCTTCTACTCCATAAAGGGTAAATCTTAAAATATTATGATTCGAGACGAACTAACTCTTTACTCATGGATTACAAAAATTGTTTATTTTTTCGAATTTTTAACAAATTTTTGCAGATTTCAAAATTTATATTATTTGAGGTAGGCATTTGTTATGACATTTTTTCGTCAAAAATAACTATAGGTATTTGAAATCCACAAAAGTATGTAATTTTTTAGCTGATATTCAAACATGGCACATCAAAACGCATTGAATTTTACAAGCTTTTCAAGTGAAATATTTCAAAAGCTTGTAGTGAAAGTCTATGTGAAAAACCATAAAAAAGCTGTAAAAACTGTATTCTGAAAAAATATCATATTTTAAAATTTGGTGAAAATCTGAAGACATTTTCATATTAATTTTCCCGTGACATTTAAAGTAAATATATCGTTGATTTCAATAGAGGCTGACAAATGAAGTACGTTCTTCGCTTTAAAATGCCTTAAATACTAAACTTTGACAATTAGATTGTTGAATTCGTAGATAAATGTGCTTTGATATTGGAATTAACTTCAAACTAAATTTTACAAAAGTTTATTTGAATATCATTTTACTCTCTCCACAAAGCCTTCAAAAAACCAGTCTAAATTCAAACTAGCTTCATGCACCCATTTAAGGACTGTCAACGCTTTTATAATAATGGCAAGAGGTAATCAAATTCGGAAAATTCATCGTAATACACATCTGTTGTTCGAAAGCGCAGGTCATTTTTTTCCAAAATTGGAAAATTTAAAAATATACTGACTGATTGATACAGACTTTGATAAATTTCATTTTGGAATGGTACAGAATCCAAAAAATAAGAATTAAGATTTAAATGTGGGCATTCTGGAAAAAGCTTAGCTAGTTAGCACAACGCGTTTCAGTTTGTATTAAAAATTTTGTATGGAAGAAGAACTTTTTGAACATTAAATCATCCATAAAATTCAAATAAGCTCGAAATGAAGTTGGCCTTTGATTTTAAGTTTTGACTATCCTTAAGCTTAACTTTTTGCGAACATGACAAACAGCTAAGCATTCCATGAAAAAAGGAATAATCATATCAAAATTAAAAATCTGAACCCATTGAAAAGTATATAAAAATGGCAGACTTAGGAACATAAATTAAGAAATCAATGCAGAGAAGTTTTTTAGAAATGTTTTATTCGCATCCTACGGTTACACAGCTTTCTAATAAGCAGCCAAAAACGCAATAATTAAATAATAATAATTTAAAAAAAACTGTTTAACATCGAATATCTTTACTGGAGTACAACTTAAGTTTGGGCTTTTCTGATATGAATTGTACTGCATGAATAAAGGAATATTTTTCATCCAAAGTTATATATTTTCAAACTTCCAGTACATCTCTGGCAATTTTTGAATGAGAAATTTTGTTTTCTCATATAAATTTCCATAAAAAAAAATTAAAACTCGTTGCACAAATTCAGAACTGGATGGATCGCCTCCAAAAATGTTATTGCTATTTCTGGTAGCAAAAACAATCAAAAATTTAAGAATTTGAAATTCCCATACAAAGATTGCAGCGGTATAATTTTCATGAACCACACAGCTCCAAAAAAATCGTAAAAAAAACTGATACACACATGAGGCCCTTGGAGCCAAAGGGGTAAGTGCATAAAAGCTTATTTCGAGAAAACGTGGTTTGAAGTTCTTATGTTGACCATTTTGCATACATTTTTCGAAAATTTGTGATTTCCTCTTGTTTGTAAAAGTATGTATATAATTTACTAAAAACTAAAAAAAAACACAATGCTTCTGATATGAAGGTCGTTTTGAAATTTTAATTCAAAATCAATCGTTTGTGCCCTTATACATTTTTTACTCGGTAGGCCCCATTCAAACCCGCAAAAATAAAATCGCTCCAAGTTAAATTATGCTTGCTTATACGTATAATTATTGAGAGCTTAAAACGGACTTGTAAAATATGAGATTCATCCGTACAAGACATCAGTTGATTTCTTTTCTATAAGCCAGAAAAAGAAATAGGTACCGTCAAACGGGGCATCATGCAACAGCGGGGTTCGATGCAACATTTATATAACACTACATTGAATCAATTTTTAATTTAATGTATTGTAATAAAGTTATCTTTTAATGATAACAAAATGATGATGACAAAATTTCTCGCATCTTAAGCTAGTTGTCATAAGTTTTTTATTTTTATGTAAAATTTGAAAAATCGAGCAATAAATGTACAAATTTTAACATTTTTTGATGCCGAAAAAAACTTTACCCAGTATGACGGATCGGCTTGACAAAATTACCTACAAATTTTTTACAGGTTTCCTCATATTATACCAACATTGTTGGTGTAAAAATATTTTTCGAAAAATCACCCAATTTTATTAAATGAACATTTTTAATATTCAGTTAGGTGTCTGGGGTTAAATGCAACAAAATGCAAATCAAAGAAATACCTTGTAAATCTCGTTTCCATGTGTTGGAATATGAATGTTTTGAATCACGCGTTTGTAAACATTTAAATTTCATTCATCCAAACATTTATTTTTATGATTTCAGCTTTTAGAATTTTTCGTAGTATTATTTAACCCCTAAATGTATGCAGCATCCTTGATTTCAGAAAAAATGTGAAAATTTGTTTTTACAGACCCAAAAACTACTGCAATTGGTGATGTCATGTGTAATGGTCTTGAAAACATCGCAAATATATTAAAAATTATGAATTTTCGTACGTGTTCATAAGATTTTTCATTAATAACAAAGTTTGTTGCATGTTATCCCATTTTCTAAGAAGGGTGAAAATCGCATGTTTTTAGAAAATTAAAAATAACTGAAGAAACCAATAATTTTTTTAACTACGCCAATTTGATGTCCCAGCATCCTTAAAACTTTTGATGCATAAAGGATACGATTAACTTTGAACATAAGTTTTTTAGAAGCTATTGAAGTTGAAAATTGTTGCATGTTGCCCCAGTTGACGGTACTAAACTTTTGTTTATTCGAGAAACAAGACAAAGCATCAAAACTTGAAATGTTAAAGTTTAACTCTAATGTTTACCGAATGCCAACTTCTCAGCTTCCGTAAAGGTCCTATCGGTTTAGAACTTCCTCCGTCAAACATTTGAAGCGACGAAACGATTGATTGGCTCAATTATCAAATAAGCTTAGATAAATTGAAACTGCTAGCAAAAAGCAAAACAAAAACCAACAACACTCCAAAGGTGATTGTCTTCATTATTTGCAGTTTACGGCCAATAATGTATTAGCCGCCCGGCAGATGAGTAATGGCAAATATGTTCTGTTAATAAAATAAAATCATGAAACCAGCGAACGTCTACCACACAGGTGGAACTACAGTAAACAATTTCTGGAAGGAAGAAGCTTCTCAACTAGTAGAATGCATCATACTTAAGCCACAACAAATTCTCAACCAATCGATTCTTGCAAATTTTTATATAAGAGCATTTAAACAAAACCAATAAAATTTTGAACTCACGTTTTCATAAATCAAGCAGTTGTTGGCCAGCGCAGCCGACTTATTGGATCAGATTGGATGACCTTTAAGGTCGTTTGCATTTTCACTATAAGCTACTAGCTTAGCGCCAGCCTCGGATCAGGTTTTGTCAAGAAGCGAATTGTTTTTTTTTTAATTTATTTTTTGCCTCCAGCACCGTTGCTTCCGTCCTGTTCGAAGAATGCAAGAAATTGTAAAGATTGAGTGATTTCGCATGCATTTATTTAGGAACAGATTGAAGCTGTCAGGATGTGGATTCCTAGAAGCGATTTTCACAATGTCTGAAAAATAAAATCGGATGTGACTTAGAAAATGAACTTTTGCTTCAAAATTAAATAAAAAAGTCAAATAATTTAACTCTTTCTTTTATTGAGGGTTCATTGGACAATATCAACTACAGAATTACTAAAAATAATAAACAGGACGTCATAATCATTTCCATTTTTTGTTCTCGTAGTCCCACTTTGACGAAAGACCGGTTATGCCGTCAATTTCCAGCGTAAGAATGCGCTTCAGTTGCGCCTTTCTCCTTTCCTCGCTGAAGGTATCCGGAATTTGATCGTAAACGAAGCCCCTCATGAAGAGACCCAGAAGCAGGGAGCCAGCAGTACACAACAAAACGACTCCGGCGCACAGCTTCCACTCCCCGGTAGGATGTTTCATTTCCGAGAACGTCTGGCAAAAGGATGCCCGGTAGAGTGCTTTCTTGTCCTCTATCGACATTTTGTTCCAGTCGCCCTTTTCCTTTTCGCGAAGAGCCATCACTTCCGGACTCGGTTCCCGGAAACGGATGGCCGGCAAGGGAAAGTCAAGCCGATCCGCATAGATCGGCAGGTTGCTCCAGCCACAACCGACCACTTCGCGTTTTCCGATCCGGGGCAATATCATCCGGTAAATCGTTCGGCATCCCAGCAGCTTCTGGATCTGGGCATTGGTCCGGAGGAGCGTAGATGGAAGATTTTGAAGAGCCATTTGAACAGTTTTTCTGACTAGTTATTAATTTGAAAATTGACTTTTAATGAAAGACGATCAACGACTACTGTGTTCGGGTTCAACTCGATCAGAAAACTGAGTTACTTTGATGTTTTATATTTGTTTTAAGTATTGACTGGTGGCTTTGGAATTTCTCAAAGCATTCGGGTGATGAATTTCCATGTGCCCGAAAAAATGAAGATGAAATTTTATCCAACGTATGACAGCTGACAACGGGAAATGCTATTCTCTCATTTCTTGGAAAAAGCCGTACCTACCTGAAAAAATTCTCATTTTGAACACGTTACACGTCAAACCATTAAAAAAATAAGTTGAAAAGCCCACAGATGAATAGACCGGATGAACGTTTAACCACAGAGAAACAGACGTGACACTTCGAAGAAAAATCTAACTTTTTTTCGCAAAACTGCTTGCATTGCCATCTGGTGTCGACATTGCCTATTATGACAAAATCCAGCCGTGAACCGGTTAGGAAAATGTAAAACCATCATGATACCCATGAAATCAAACTTTTCATAATATAATGTAAACAAACTGATTTGGATTATTGTTGACATCATGCATCATAAGTCCAATTTAGAAAGTGCTTTGTACTTACTTTTTGATACCTAAAATCCTAATGGTGCTCGGAAATTTGTTTTCGCGTAAGTGCTGGTAAACGGTGGATAATGTGCAACACGAGACCCCATAGTGGTCATATCACCTCTTATTCACAACTCCTATCTCTACCTCCCTGCGGTGCCGGCTGGGGTGCGAGTAACCTAAGCGGAGATCGGGTACCCAACCCCGGTGGATGCTTTGGTCGCATGCAGACTGAGAAGGTGGCCGCACGCGTCTGTTCCCCAGGTCAGGGGCGGCGTGCAACAACAACCGAGCGTCTGTTCTCCAGGTCAGGGGCGGCTCAAACAGCGTCTGTCTTGCAGCAAGCGGCTGAATTTATGAAATGCGGCTCCCGCCAGCTAAGTCCAAGATGGCAGCCCCATCGCGGGATAGGGACTTTAGGCTAACAACCTACTGCTCCCGATTCATAACTTGTTACGGAATCCGAAAGAAATGACCGATCTGAAACTTTGGCGACGACTTTTAGCATGAAAACACGGACACGAATTGGAACTTGGAATGTTTTAACCCTTGCCCAACAAGGCAAACTGGAACAACTTGCTAGAGAGGCTAGCCGCCTCAAGCTTGAAATTCTGGGACTGAGCGAAGTCCGTTGGCCTAATACTGGAGAACACAAGACACAATCCGGGCAAGTCCTGCTTTACTCTGGCATACGAGGAGAACATGCTACTCGGGAACAAGGAGTTGGTTTCCTGTTAAGCCCGCAGGCCTACGCGGCCCTCATTAGATGGGAACCGATAAACGAAAGAATAATCGTAGCCAGATTTAGAACACGGGTTAGAAACCTTACAATGGTCCAGTGTTATGCGCCAACTGACGTTGCCGATTTGCAGGAGAAAGAGCAGTTTTACAGTCAACTGAACAGCGTGGTAGAGAGAATTCATAAGGGTGACATTCAAATCCATTTGGGCGACTTCAACGCAAAGATTGGCTCCGACAATCAAGACCTTGAGCGCATCATGGGGCGCCATGGCCTAGGACAGATGAGCGAAAACGGAGAGCTGTTTGTAGAATTTTGTGGCAATAACAACATGGTGATCGGTGGATCGCTCTTCCCCCATCGACCAGCACATAAGGTCACTTGGGTATCCCGAGATGGCCGAACAGAAAATCAAATTGACCACATCTGCATCAGCCGAAAATGGAGAAGGAGCCTTCTTGATGTCCGCAACAAGCGAAGCGCAGACATTGCATCTGACCATCACCTCGTCCTCGGCGAGATACGACTGAGAGTTGCGCGTGTCCAACGGCGCGAGGAGAAAGTCGGGTGTCGATACGACGTCCGCCGGTTGGAGAATCCAGAGGTGAAAAGGGCATACGTTGAACAGCTAGAATCCCGAGCCTCGGAGCTGCCGACAGACGGAACAGTCGAAGAACAGTGGTGTGGAATCAAGAATGCCTTTATCACGACGAGCCATGGTACTCTCGGTAAAGTTTGTGGAAGAAGAAGTGAATGGATGTCGGATGAAACTTGGAGGATGGTCGATGATCGGAGAAAGGCGAAAGTCGGAATTGAGCAGGCATGTACCGGGTCAGCCAAAGCAGCCGCCCGCTTACGATATGCGGAGCTGGAAAAGGCAGTTAAACGAGCTTGTAGACGAGACAAGAGAGCCTGGACAAACTCCCTAGCCGAAGAGGGGGAAAGAGCCGCCGCCAATGGAGATATCCGATTACTTTATGACATTTCTCGCCGCCTAAGTGGTGCAAGGACTAATGCAAGAATGCCGCTGAAAGACCGAGCAGGTCAGTTATTGACCGATCGAACAGATCAGCTCAAACGATGGACTGAGCACTTCGAACAACTCTTCCGAGTCACGAATAGCGATGGCCAACAGAATCCGCAGCTTGAAGTGCCAACAGTAAGTCGCATAAATGGCGTCAACTCGGAAGCGCCCTCGCTGGCTGAAATAGAAACGGCAATCAAAAACATGAAATCCAACAAAGCACCTGGGATCGATTGCATCCCTGCTGAAATGCTGAAAGCCGACCCTGCCCTGTCAGCACAAATGTTGCACCGTCTTTTCGCTGACATCTGGGATACTGCAACATTCCCGGCCGACTGGATGCAGGGTATCCTCGTAAAGGTCCCGAAGAAAGGAGACCTGACAGAGTGCGGTAACTGGCGAGGCATAACGTTGATCTGTACAACCCTCAAAGTACTCTGCAAAGTGATCCTGAACAGGATCCAGGAGAAAATCGACGCTACACTCCGACGGCAACAAGCTGGATTCCGATCCGGACGATCATGTGTGGACCACATCACAACGCTACGAATCATACTGGAACAAATCAACGAATTCCAGGACTCTCTTCTGCTGGTGTTCGTTGATTTCGAAAAAAGCATTCGACCGACTTAATCATGAAAACATCTGGGCGGCTCTAAGGCGACGAGGGGTCCCAGAGAAACTAGTCCATCTCATCGAAGCACAATACGAGGCATTTTCGTGCAAGGTCTTGCACGATGGTGTCTTGTCCGAACCAATCCCGGTAACTGCTGGAGTGAGACAAGGATGTATCTTATCACCGCTACTTTTCCTCATCGTAATGGATGAGATTCTGACTGGATCGATCGACTGTGCACCGAACCGAGGATTGCCGTGGAATCCTTTAACAATGGAGCAACTGAACGACCTTGACCTGGCTGACGATATTGTTTTGCTCGCCCAAACACAACCGGACATGCAGAGCAAACTCGACGACCTCACCGATAGTTCCAAGGCAGCAGGTCTCAAAGTCAATGTCGGAAAGACCAAGTCGATGGAGATCAACACAGGAAATCCCTCCAGTTTCATGGTAGCTGGGCAACAAGTTGAGAAAGTGGAGTGCTTCCAGTATCTTGGTAGCCAGATAACGCCTGATGGTGGTACCAGGAAAGACATCGAAACCCGGATCAGAAAGGCCCGATTTGCGTTTGCGAGTCTCCGAAACATCTGGCGGTCAAGCCAGATCTCTCTACGAACAAAAATCCGAATCTTCAACTCAAACGTCAAATCCGTATTGCTGTACGGGTGCGAAACTTGGTGCACATATGCGGTAACGACGCGAAAACTGCAAGTATTTGTAAACCGCTGCCTGCGGAACATCATCCGCGCTTGGTGGCCTGGCAACTGGATCTCGAATGAGGAATTACATCGCCGGTGTCATCAAAGGGCGCTAGAAATCGAGATTCGGGAACGTAAGTGGAGATGGATTGGGCACACGCTGCGAAAAGATGAAAACGAGATTTGCAGAGAGGCGCTTGACTGGAATCCAGAAGGTCATCGAAGAAGAGGCAGACCCAGAAACTCGTGGCGGCGAAGCCTAGCCGCTGAAATCCGAACTGTCGACGATAATCTTGACTGGGACCAGGTGAAGTCGCTGGCTCCGGATCGTCAGCAGTGGAGGTCTTTTACCACGGCCCTATGCACCGGAGGATCGGCGCGGGATCATTAAGTAAGTAAGTAAGTAAGTGCTGGAAGGCATTAATAAATGATTGAAGAAAAATGCAATTCTCTAATTAACACATTTGTGTCATACTCGTCATCCATTATCATACATCTGATTTGATTAAATGATACTCCGGTTAGAACTTCACAAAGAGTGACAGTCAACTGATAAAATACGTTCACCAATGAAGACTTTTCCTTAAAAACTATTTTAAAAAAGCTATTGGACGCCGGACCTCCAAATAATTCTTTCCTAAATTAAAAAGAAAATAATTTACATGATAGTGTTTTTGATGGTTCTGGACAGTTGCTTAATCAGGATTCGGGATCAACAGGAACTTTTTGAGTCTTGTTTATTCATGTGTTTAAAACAAAAATAAACAGCCTTTCAGAATAGGTATTTGATTGAAGTTTGTTTCAACATAAAAAAGTCATTTGCAGTAGGAAACTTACTCTGTATTTTCTAAGCAAAACACCTCAGATTATAAGGATATTAGAAACCGAATTGTTTTGTCCCTTATTATAATCCTTATTTTTTTGAGTTGAAATATTCCTTCTTCAACTTTTGCCAATTGGACATAAAAGAAATCACGGAACTGGTTCATACACTCGGCAGCTGTTGACGATTTTTCCTGATTCCTGCCTGAAAAAAATGATCAATCGTTTGTTGAGGTATCAAAAGGAACACTGCAGCAGTAACTATCAGGCACCACCTCTTTCGTATAAAATCAGGATCCTTTTGAATGGAAGGTACAAGGGCACTGGAAGTGAAGTTTCTTTGGGGTTTTGGGAATTTTAAACTAAAAAACTTGAAACACTTTATTATATAGATACGACGTGCTTTGTTTACTTCCAAGTTTGATGTGTTTGAGGCTCCATGGGAATATTACAAACAAACTGCTACTATGATGCGAAAGTTCATTTATATTCATACTAGTGCACCCTGGTGGCGACATTGCCTAGCTTCGAGAAATCTTGAACCGATTTGCGAAAACCGGAAACAGAGTGTCCCGTCTGTTTGTCTGTGGTTTAACTGTAAAACTTACAGAAAATGGACAGAGCTAGGTGAAAGACAAACAGTCAAACAGCCAATTTCGATGCCATCTTTAGTTCAAAATAGCGCCTTTCGTTTTTTTTAGGCATCCCTATATGACCAAAGATGTTAGAAACCCCCGATAGGAATGATATTCAATATGAATTTTGAGATGTTAGGAGGAGGGACTTCAAATTTGGATGTTAGATATAAGACGAGAACCATTGAGATGAAAAAGTAAAACGTAAGCAGTGGATCCTGAGACATGAGAATGTGAAGCGTAAGAAGGTAACTTGTGAGATGTGGAACTTGCACCAGGCCTAAAAAATTCCAAATTTTTTGAAAGTTCCTTTTTATTAGACTGTAAACACACTACTAACCACAATGTTCAGCTCTTTGAAGAGATAAATATGATAACCAAAAATTTTTTATCATTGCAACCAAATACCCAGAACTAGAGCTTGAGAACGGATTACGGTGGAACATGGAGCACTTTTTAAATTCATTTTCGAATTTTTTTGCTTTTTTGTAACACTAAAGAGTTTTGAAATATTTACTGAGATAAGGAGTACGAAGCATGATCATTGATAGCAGAATATTCAAACGACATTAGTGGCTATAACTAAATGTTTGTTACATAACCAGATGTCATGTTTCGGGGTAACTTTGATTACTATGGTTTGAACGTATATATCTCAACATCTTCCAAATTATTGTTTTGATGCCAATCAGCACAAAAGGCTTAAAACATAAGTAACACTTTATTTTTTGTTTGGACTCATTTGAATTTTTCAACGTTTTTTTTTCAAGAACAAATATTCTCAAACGATGGACAATGTTGCTGCATACATTTAGGGGCAAAAATTATAAATATTTCTCAATATTTTTTGGCCTCAAAAACAAATCAAATTTTACCTGCAATTCCCTAGGTACTCCCACTGTTCCATTGTTCTTTTTTTTTAATTTAAACTCAACCATTTGAAAGGGTTTTTAGCCATTTGTTCTCTCCAACCACAAACCAAATATCGCCTATTTGAAACTCAATTTATAGGCTTTCAAATGTAGAAAACAGTTTTCAGATATTTAAACATCAGACTTAGTTAACGATGGTTATCTGCCAAAATTTCATGTTGATCAAAGTTACCCAGGTGATCGAAGTTCCCCCAGTTTCCCTTACTTTTATACCATTTATAAAAAATCTTACTCTAAGATTAAGTTATTCATTCAAATATTCGAAATGCTGATTGCATCGAAAAGTGTAAATGTACATATATACATATATCAGCGTCCAGGAGATGATTTTAAAACTCGAAAATGGCTTACCATTCTTTTAAAGATGTTTGATAACAATTTTTGAGAAAACATAATTTCTCCATCTTCATCATATTTTTCTCCTCTTAAAATAATAAAAATAATTCGGCTATAAAAATTTATTAATATAGTGTCTTATAGTGTCCAAAATAAATTTTTGTGATCAAGTTTAAAAAAAAATCATGAAAGGTTCTATGAAAGCTTAAAATACGATTCAAAACTGGCTGATAAATTTTGATGAAAAAAACATTTTTTTAAAATGAAGAATTCCTGAGTGTTGACAAAATTTGCCCAGATACTACTTGGATTTTTGGTCGACGATAACCTGGTAGAGTCTGGGCAATTGAGTTCAGAATTGCACTGATTCTATACACTATTAATGCCTCAAACTATTGTGGTAATATTGGCAGTACATCTGTGGTACTACGTTCTATGCTTCATTCCATGTTTTTCATCCATCTCCGTTGTATTCTTCTTTTTTGGTTATTTTTTCGAATCATTTCCTGCCATTTTTGCACAAAAATTTTGAATTTCGACCGTTTTGAAAAAAAAAAAATGAAAACTACAAAGTCTGGAAATGTTTGGAAGAAATGTCAAAAGTATGGAAGTCTGGAAGTATGGAAACTTAAAAAATTGTTTGTCGAAATTCCAAAAATCGGGAAGATCTAGACAAAACCTGAATAATTTACATAGCGCAGATTCGTGACGCAGATTCGGAAACTTCTGAACAGATTGACTTTAAATTTAGCGTGGAGGAGTTATTGAAACCGAGCATTGTTCATACGAAATTTGGAGGCCCTTTCCCCTAGAAAGGGCGACTCCCATATATGATCGAATTGCTCATTTTGATTCATTTCAGAACCATAGTTGATAAAAATTGCCGAATTCACTCTTCAGTTGTCAAAATGCCGTCCAAGGAAGAAGAGCAGCGTATCAAAATTTTGCTCGCGCATTGCGAAAATCCGAGCTACTCGCACGCACAGCTAGCAAAATCGCTAAAAGTTGCCAAATCAACCGTTACAAATGTAATTAAAGTGTTTGGGGAACGTGTGTCGACAGCAGGGAAGTCTGGATCAGAAGGAAATCGAAAACCGTAAGCCGCTAAGACGACAAAGAGAGTTGCCGGTACTTTCAAGCGAAACTCTAACCTCTCTCTCCGAGATGCCGCAAATATGCTGGGTATATCGTCTACAACCGTGCATCGAGCCAAAAAAAAAACGAGCCGGACTATCGACTTACAAGAAGGTAGTGACTCCAAATCGCGATGATAAACAAAATACGACGGCCTAAGCGCGATCCCGGAGGCTATACACGACGATGCTGACGAAGTTTGACTGCGTGGTAATGGACGACGAAACCTACGTCAAAGCCGACTACAAGCAGCTTCCGGGACAGGAGTATTATACGGCAAAAGGAAGAGGAAAGGTAGCAGATATTTTCAAGCACATGAAACTATCAAAGTTCGCGAAGAAATATCTGGTTTGGCAAGCCATCTGTACCTGTGGCTTGAAAAGCAGCATTTTCATAGTTTCTGGGACTGTCAACGCAGGTATAACGCAGGAACAACAGAATTATTCACACAAATATACCAGATAAAAAGATTGTATTAAACTTACAAAAATATCATATAGCAACGAAAGTGGAGGCAATATATCTACAATGACAAGATTTCAACGATTCGATTTTCCAACAAAAAGCTTAATAAACGAAAAAAAAATTCCTCGTCCGAGATTTGAACTCCAGTCCTCCGAGTTCGCAGTCGGGCAGTAACGGGAGTCCCGACACGCTTCCTGTCTTAAGCAGGTGGCTTAAGCGCCACTTCCGAATGGAAGACCACCTGCCTTTTCTTATTTTGCCCAGCTGTATGAGACTCGGTCGCGAGTTCCTTTCGATTCCCTATTTTGGGAAAGAAGCGGAAGGGTCTCTGAAATTGTATCTGTACTTCGGCCCTTTCGAGCCGCCCCGAAGACGAGACGAAACCCTGCAGAAGTTCGTTAAAAGGAGAGTTAACCGTTGTTCGTTACGAAATGAGCCTGGGGTCTGATACGTTGGACGAGCTCCTACCCCTATACCCTGGAAACACAAAAGAACGTGATTGGTTTCGCGGCCAATCTCCGCAGAAAAGCAAATAAAACGCGAACAACGAACAACGTACAACCCCCGCTCCAAATACCCCAAGTCTTTCAGTGCATCATCGGATCAAGTACCTACTCTGGCCGATTTTCAAATTGTACATGAATCCATTTATTCTGCTTGAAACGTGTTGTGTGGTTTTACATTGGTGTAGTGTGTTAGGCCTAACTCATTCGTTCCACGTTTTTCCCTCTTTTAAAAATAAGCTATACGAGTAGTGCGTTTAGCGGAGGTGCATGGTACCCCGCAGTTATCGGTTGTTTACTGACTTTTCATCCGATCAGCGGATATTCCCGTTCGCGGGAAGAAATTAGGCTACTACGGCTCGCCAGTCCAGAAAAAGCTTAACAGTCCGTTCTTGTAACGTATCGGACTAATGTCTCGCGCTCGCGCAACGTAAATCGGCAATGTTGCGGGCCGAAAAGTGATACTGTACAGTTATCGCTATAGAAACAAGTCGGTTGGGTGTGAGTACTCACTCTGTTCCTTTAACTACAGTGGGGCTTTGGCGACGTCAATACCCCGCTGGTTTGCTGCCTTGTTGTGCTATGCCAATTTTGCTTCCTCGGTCGGCGAAAGCTGATCTGTGAGTGGATGTGAACATTCACAGTCAAATACTTATTTGCGACTGTTTTTACTCGGCTGACGAATCATGTTGCCAGAATGAAAGTCTGGCTAGGTGGTCGTGGCTCTTTGCTTACCAAGGATGCTGGTCGTGACTCGATCGGACCAGACGCAGGAACTGGTGAATGATGGAAATCGTGATATCGGCTGGAGGTCAACCACGCGGCTAGAGCGCGTGTTCTGGCTTTGGCTTTGCTGTTGGCTCGTCACCGCTGTTTCGCGGCCAAACTTGCGTGTGCCCACGTCTCGGATGCTAGATGGGCGTTCGCTGATGGTGTTGAACGACAACCCCGGCGGAATGCTGGTGGGCCGGGTTTTCTATCCCCTCCTGCTCGGCTCCGTTGGAATTGTAGTGGGCGTAAGGTATCTGGTACCCCAGAAAGAAACGTGGTTCGAGCTTCGGCTAAATCGTTAAGCTTCTATCATTTGTTTACGTACCTCCGTAAAGTACCTTTTTCACCTAAATGCACTACTATTTTCCCTATGTTTACACTCGTATCAAGTTGTTGCCTATAAGAGGGCTGATATATAGAATTAGAGCACTCAGTCTGGGAATCGCAAGTTGTTCTTATTTTAATTACCGCAACGCGCATGAACTACTTTAGATCACGACTCTTCGAATCACCAATCGTAAGTGGGTTGGGAGTCTCAAGAGTCCTCTGGCGACCTGATCAGGCTCCTTCACGTAACCGGAACTACCCGATACGATGTGATCTAATCGCGAAGTTAAACAATCAATTCGCCTTTCGCGAATTCTCGGATAGCCCTTGTCTTCCCCTTCGAGATACAAAACCAGGGGCCGATCTTTTGCAAGCCCAAAATAGGTGCACAAAGGCTCCCGAAAGAGGTCATTCACCTGACGCAAAATAGGAATGCGGCTGGTGATCTTGAGAAGCAGCATCTTAACCACATGTTTGAGACTTCCATCTGTACCGTTGAGCCGTCAACACGTACGCCGGAGCATCGTATCGTTGCTGTGTACCTGCAGGAACATTTTACATTATTTATTTTTTCCTTACCTGTTTTTCAATCAGCACTTTTCAGTGCTAAAATTATTTTCATTTTCTTTTATTCATATTTTCTCTTTTCTTTCCAGCATGGGGAAGTCTTCGGCCGGCTCAAGGGCCGGAAGAAAACGGATTGCTGAACCTAATCCAGGGCCATCTGCCAAAAAAGTTGAAATTTCCAATTCATTCGATGTCCTTCATAACATTGGTGATGAGGAAATATTCATATTTAATTCTGATAAGAGTACTAAGAAACCTTCTTCTTCTTATACTCTTAAAAACGAAAAGATTCCACCAATAACGGTCACGATTCCTGACTTCAATGCCTTTCGAAAAGAAATCGTCACTTCCGTCAAGGATGTGAAGATTTCTTTTCAGATCGGTCGAAGGGGAACTGCTCGTATATTGGCGGAATCTTTTAATGATTTTCAAAAGGTTTTAAATTATTTGAATAATAAAAAACACCAATTTTTTACGTACGACACTAGAGGTGATCGTCCTTTTAAAGTTGTACTTCGTGGTCTCACCGGCGATCAGACACCGGATGAGATCACAAATGAATTAAATTCTTTGTTAGGTTTTTCTCCAATTCAAGTAATTCAAATGAGGAAAAGAACCAACACGAATAATACCAGTAGTGTTGGTTTTGCTCCTGAACTTTATTTGATCCATTTTAAAAAGGATCAGGTTAATAATCTGCAAATTCTTGAAAAGGCTCGTCTTATGTTTCATTGTCGAGTCAAATTCGAACCTTTTCGTAAATCTTCTACCAATTTTTTACAAAACATTACGCAATGTCGTCGTTGTCAAGCTTTTTGTCATGGCACTAAAAATTGTAGAATGAATGCCAGATGCATGTTTTGCGGCTCATTCGATCATGAAAAATCTAAATGCCTTTTTGGTGGTGATAAGCCAAAAACAGAATTTTTTAAGTGTGCAAATTGCGCAGGTAATCACTCCTCGAATTCGCTAGATTGTCCCATCAGGGCAAAAATTATTGCTTCTAGGAAAAATCCCAAAGTTTCCAGAAAAGTTTCTTCTCCTCCTTCCTCTTTTTCGTCTTCACACGTCGGGCCGGCAAACAACCTGCCTGTTCGCGGTCAGCCTCGGTCAACATTGGAATCACGGCTGGGTAATACCCGAAGTGATTTTAATGTTACCTGGGCTGATTCTGCGCCACAGACTCGTTGTTTATCGTTCTCAGAGGTGGTTGAAAATGGGATTCCCTCTTCAGGTTTAACTAATAAAAATGGGAAAAAACCAAGTCTCAACGTTCATGCGAAGGCTTGGGAAAATCCCCGAAATTCAAATACTTGTTCTTCTCCTTCATTTTCTGATCCTAACAATTTTGTTGATTTGGGTGAGATTACTGAGGAAAAATTAAAATTTTTGCATCAAAATTTAATGGAAATGATGCAACTTATGTTGAAAGCAAATTCAATGTTTGAAGCTTTCCAAACTTCTTTTAATTATGCTAACAAAATTATTATGACTTTACGATTCCCTCATGGATCCAAATAGATGTTTAAACATTATGAATTGGAATGCTAGATCTTTGCTGGCTAACCAAGATGAATTCTTTTTATTTTTGAAAACTCAAAACATACATATTGCTGCCATCACTGAAACTTTTTTAAAGCCAGACAATAACTTGAAAAGCAATGCTTTCTTTAAAATTTTACGAAATGATCGACTTGATCGGCAAGGTGGGGGTGTAGCTATTGTCATCAATAGTCGTCTCAAATTTAGACTTCTTCCTTCTTTCAATACAAAAGTCTTAGAAACAATTGGAATTGAATTAGAAACTTCTATGGGGAAAATTATAATTGTTGCCGCATATTTGCCTTTCCAATGTAGCGGTGAACAGAAAAATTTTTTGAAGGGAGATTTACAAAAACTCACCAGAAATAAATCTAAATTTTTTATTATTGGTGACTTTAATGCAAAACACCGATCTTGGAATAATATTTCATCAAATTCAAATGGGAATATTTTGTTTAATGACTGCTCTGCAGGTTATTATACTGTTGAATATCCTAATGGGCATACTTGTTTTTCTTCAATTAGAAATCCCTCCACAATTGATTTGGTTCTAACGGATTTAGGCGAGCATTGTAGTCAATTAGTTACTCATGCGGACCTCGATTCAGACCACCTTCCAGTAACATTTTCTATATCTCAAAGTCCCATTGAAAACCCTTTAAAATCAACTTTTAATTTTCAAAAGGCTAACTGGGAGCGATATATGAATTTTATTGAACGTAATTTAGATGTAAACGTTCCATTGAATTCAATAGAAGATATTGATTTGGCTGTAGAAAATTTGACAACTTCAATAGTCAATGCTAGAGCCGCTTCAATACCTAAAGTTAAACATAAATTTAATCAACCTTTAATTGATGATGATCTTCAGTTTTTGATACGACTGAAAAACATTCGTCGACGCCAATATCAACGTACTAGGGATCCTTATTTGAAATTAATTTATTGCGACCTTCAAAAAGAGATCAAACGTCGTTTAAATTTCATTCGTAATGAAAATTTTGCTAAAGCAGTAGAGGATATAAAACCCTACTCAAAGCCATTTTGGAAATTAACTAAAATTTTGAAAAAGCCCCAGAAGCCAATTCCTACTTTGAAAGATGGGGATAAACTTCTTTTAACTAATTCAGAAAAGGCTCAAAAATTAGCCCAACAATTTGAGTCTGCTCATGATTTTAATTTAAACGTTGTAAGTCCAATTGATGCTCAAATTTCCCTAGAATTTGATGATATTCTTTCCAAGCAAAATGTGTTTGAAAGTTCTTGTGAGACAAATATTGATGAACTTAAATTGATTTTCAAAAAATTTAAAAATATGAAAGCTCCAGGGGAAGATGGGATTTTCTATATTCTTATTAAAAAGTTGCCTGAAAGCACTTTAAATTTTTTAGTTAAAATCTTCAACAAATGTTTTCATTTGGCTTATTTTCCCAATAAATGGAAAAATGCCAAAATAACTCCAATTTTGAAACCTGGAAAAAGTGCTTCAGAGCCTTCAAGTTATCGACCAATTAGTTTGCTTTCTTCTTTAAGTAAACTATTTGAGAGAGTTATTTTGAATAGAATGATGATTCACATTAATCAGAATTCTATTTTCCCTGATGAACAATTTGGTTTTCGTCATGGACATTCTACTATACATCAACTTTTGAGTGTAACTAATATGATTAACACTAGCAAATCTGAAGGTTATTCAACTGGTGTTGCTCTTCTTGATATTGAAAAAGCTTTTGACAGTGTTTGGCACAAAGGTTTAGTAGCTAAATTAGCTCGATTTGATTTTCCTGTATATCTCACCAAAATTATTCAAAATTATTTGACTAGCCGAACCTTACAAGTAAGCTATCAAAATTCATGCTCTGAAAGGACACCCATTAGAGCTGGTGTCCCTCAGGGTAGTATACTTGGGCCAATTTTATATAATATTTTTACTTCTGATCTTCCTGATGTACCAGAAGGAAAAGGTAGAAGATTATTTGCTGATGACACTTTGCTTTCAGCCAAAGGTCGAAATTTACGGGTGGTACGCAGTAGATTGCAACAAAATTTAAATTCCTTTTTGAATTACTTGAAAATGTGGAAAATTTCTCCTAACGCTTCCAAAACTCAACTTATTTTATTTCCCCATAAGCCAAGAGCAAATTTTTTAAAACCTAATGAAAATCATTCCATAACTTTTAATGGGGTTTCATTAGAATGGTCTGATCACGTGAAGTACTTGGGACTCACACTTGATCGGAATCTTTCTTTTAAAAATCACATTGAAGATATTCAATCTAAATGTAATAAATACACTAAATCTCTTTATTCTCTCATCAACAGGAAATCCCGACTTTGCCTGAAGAATAAGATGCTTATTTACAAGCAAGTCTTCCGACCAGCGATAATGTATGCAGTTCCGATTTGGTCTAGCTGCTGCGCGACGAGGAAGAAAGCCATCCAGAGGATTCAGAACAAGGTTCTGAAAATGATTTTGCGGCTTCCACCTTGGCACAGCACCGAAGATCTTCATCGGATTGAGGGCATTGAATCGATCGAAGAGATGGCCAACAAAATCATCTCCAACTTCAGAGGCAAATCGATGCAGTCTTCCATCGCAGAGATTCGTTCTCTTTATGTTTAGTTTAATTTTAAGATAGTGTTTAGTTTTAAGTATAAAATATTTTTGCTATTACAGGATGTTCTCCTACATTAAAAACTTGATTGCGCTCAGCAAATTTAAATCTTATAAATAAATTTTTATAATCTAGTTACTTATAGGGCTATGAACAGTTCATTATTGAGCTGAACACCTAGTTTAATGCAATAATGTAATATAAGTGTAATGATGATTTGATACAAATAAAGACATATTTAAAAAAAAAAAAAACCACATGTTTGAAAACGGAGTTGTGTCGGGAGATCTTTGCATTTACTGGCGCCGTGATGATTTGATGACTGTCTATTAGGGTGGTTGCTCTACCGCGAATTATTTTTATTTTATTTTCCACTCGAAACCGATTATGTTTAGGGTTTAGGTTATCTTGCTAGGTGAATTGTGTGTTTGAATTATTATTATTTCCTTACTGATAGTATTTTAAGATATTTTAAGTGTTTAATAATAAACGACTAATTTTATATTTTTGTGTATTGGTTTTACGAAGAATTTAAGTGGAATAATATAAGTACTAAATGAGGCGTTACAACCGGTATCTTACCACGATGCCAACACATCAGTTGATATAGTCTACGCAAAAGCTCTATAGGTGAGATTTTCTTTTTACGAACCGGTCAAAGGAAGAGACTGGAGAGAGTGTCAATTGAAGGACCGCCCATCTATCGAAAATCAGTTGGGGGGTGGGGGGGGGGGGGTGGTAGGCTTAATAGCGGCACGTTATCCAAACATACGGGAAAATTGTGTCGTAAATGAATGATAGAAAATCACTGAATACCAACGTGTTTACGATAGTTATTGAAAATGTCTTAATATTCGATTTGGATTATCATTTCTATTACGATTTCATGTTAGCTGGGTACTGTTTTGGCCGGATTTGGCATCTTGCCATTACGGTAAAAAAGCCATGGAGTGGTACGCCGCCAACAACGTGCAGGTGGTTCCCAAGGACAAGAACCCTCCCAACACGCCAGAGTTCCGCCCAATTGAGAAATACTGGGCTATTGACAAGCGGAACCTAAAGAAGACCAAAAAACTGCTAAGGACGAGCAGCAGTTCAAGGCAAACTGACTTTCTGCGACGAAGAAGGAGGACAAGGTGGCTGTACAAAATCTGATGGCAGGGGTTAAGCGTAATGCCCGGCGATTCGGATTTAGAAAAGCGGAAGCCTAATTGAGTATTTTTTCCTGAATTATACACTATTTAAACTTGAAAAAGAAATTTAATTTGATTTTTTAAATAAACGATTTCACCGATTTACACGCGTTTTCCTTTGACCAAATTTTGACCGTATCACCCTTTAGCTGGTGATACTAACTTGTCGCTGCTTCTGACTACAGTTATCGCTCGTTAATCGGACGCTTTTCAATTGGACATGTTCGGTAATCGGACGTTTCTGGGAGCTGAATGAATACGTTTTGTTGAAAAAATGGTTTTTGTACCCGGCTATAGTATCAAGCAATACTGTTGTTTTCATGTAAAGGCTGTTAAATAATTGAGTCTTTTAAAAATCATTTAATTGACTTTTTCTCAATACTCATCATTAAACTATCAATATTTGTAATGAAAAATAGTGTTTTGAGTCGAAAGTTTTGTCCAAAAGAATTTTTATGTCAAGGCACCCTCGGTAATCGGTCGTTTTCGGTCGGATGAACCCTTTGGTCCAAACAGCGTCCAATGAACGAACGATTACTGTATTTCAAATTTCTTTTTGGAGAATGCGGGAGCAAGAGATTACTAGTTGAACTTCAAACGTATATTACAAACATTTCTTCTTTTTTTTTAATCTTTAATGATTCCTTGGACGTCGTCGGCGCCGTTATTGATAATTTTCATAAAAATAGAGCATGAGTTAAGTGCATTGAGAATGTACTGTACCATTCTTTTGGACTTCGCAAAATATTGATGAATTCGAAGTGCATTTTGAAATAACATTTTTACTTACTTTAAGAGGAGAAATCACCGTGAATTTGTTTTATGAAATGAATTTGCGGCTTTATCGGTGAGGGTTAAAGAGTTGAAATGAAAGACGGATAGAAGAACAGAAGAAAATTCTAAGGTGGTGAAAAGAGCGAAGAGCATTTGAAATAGAAGCTTGACCACATGCTAAATTCTTTGTCCCGCATCAATTAACTGTATTGAAGAAGTAGTACCCAATAGAGAAGGCACTACATTTTTCGATACAGTTAATTATGGATGGTTCGACTGTATCGAAAAATGTAGTGCCTTCTCTATTGGGTACTACTTCTTCAATACAGTTAATTGATGCGGGACAAAGAATTTAGCATGTGGTCAAGCTTCTATTTCAAATGCTCTTCGCTCTTTTCACCACCTTAGAATTTTCTTCTGTTCTTCTATCCGACTTTCATTTCAACTCTTTAACCCTCACCGATAAAGCCGCAAATTCATTTCATAAATTTTTACTTACATTTTCTCTATTTCAAACTCAACTCATAGATTTTTAAACGTAGAAGCATGTTTTGAGTTACTATTTCATAAACATTTACTATTGATTTAACCAAATCATATCTCAATAATGCAATAAGTCATACATCATTTTGGATGCCGGTAAAATCAATCAATTCGAATTAATGTCAACAGTGGTAAGTTCACTGAATTAAAAAATACTTAAAGATTAGATAAAATGGCTGTAAAGAAGCACTTGTGATGTGTTTTTTTTTCACAGTTTTTATGAAATGTTAGAGATTTTATAAGAGTTTAACAAATGCGCCATAACGGCGACAAGGGTAAAATGGCCTTATACATAAAAGCTTCTTAAAAGCTTTTTATTAAGATTTATTCTAAGGGAGTTGCACTGATCTAAAAAAAAATAAAAGTGTTACTTAGCAGAACTTGAATGATACAGGTGTTAGTTCAAATTCCAAATAATGTCATATCGAATCGAAGAAGTCTTTTCGAAAAGTTATTCGCGAATTCAAATTGCATCCTCTGCATACATCGGACGGATAACCGTTCTTGATTCACTCCAATCCATGCTCATCTTACCAAACCGGAAGGTCATCAAGTTTTGTGTTTCCTTTTTTGTGTTTGTCCGTTAATTTCGATTGACACCGGTACTGTTTTTGTTTTTTCTTCTCCATTTTGAAGCCTTTTTTGTCCAAAACAGTTCCCTTATTAAGGAACGATCATCAGTGGTCTTCGATAAACCTGTCAAATTTTATCACCTACCTCACTAGGTTTGCATCGAACATATCCGTTGAACTTTTTTTTGTAGTCTGCACCTCTCGTAAGTCGATCTTCTGCCGAATGGGAAATAAAATCGGATCTTTGGGAGGTGAATGACTCTTTAAGTACACGAGTATAAGTAGATTTTTTATTTTCCATTTTAGGATAAACATTATGTTTTATTCTGAACTCTTCTTCTGATTGTTAACTATTTGTTGCAATCGCTTCAAGACACCGTCATACTTAGAAACCAGATGATAAATAGTTGGTCATGCTCTGTTTGTCAAATATATCCTAGATTTTGAGTGATAAATCTGTTGATCTACCAATTTGCGGCAGGTTAGTTTTTGCTTGTTCAACTCTCGAAAAAACTGGTTCAATCAAGTTGAAAACCCTAAATTGTTTACCTAGCATCTTGTGCTCCATAATTATGTTCATACTCTAGAAAACCATATTTAAGGGGGGGGTAGGGTCTAACGGGTATAACAAAAACACCATTTTCACGATTTTTTTCTAGAGCTATCGTTCAAACAAATGTATTCAATTTTTTTGCATTATACAAAGCATTGTTAAAAGAACATTTAGTAATTTTTTCGTAGAAAAATATTGAAAAATGAGCCGGTGACGGAGCATTTTCGAGGATGCCTTTTAGAAAACAGGATTTGCGGTGGACACTGTATCTCAGCACAGAATCATCTGAAGTCAAAAAATCAGAGCAAAATATTTTTAATAGATGTTTTTCTGGACCCCAACGTTTTTATTTAACTTAAAAATATTTTTATGAAATTTTTGTGGCTGTTTGAAGTAAAAACTACGATTTTTCACTTAAAAATCCGCCATTTTTCACCTCTAAAATCTCCCCAAAGTAAAAAAAATCAAAAAAGAAAAACGTTGGGGTCTGGTATTTTATATGTAGAAAATATGTTCCAAATTTGAAAAGAAACGGATAAGTAGTTATCAAATGACGATGTCCACGGACTTTAAAAATGTGCTTTCGAGAAAAACGCGTTTGAAGTTTTTGCTCTTGCTTTCTTGCAGTATTAGATAGGAGGAGATAAAGGCCTATAACTTCTACAGTTTTGCTTCAATTGACTTGAAAATTTGACACAACATTCTTGAAATGTTTTACAATAAGAAAATAAAAAAATAAAAAAATCGATTTTTTTTAAGTGTTAGACCCTACCCCCCCCTTAAGACATATTCAGAATGTGTCTGTCTATACTCCGGATGTGTTTAAGAGTTTTTTTTGTTACTATGTATTTTATCAATAAAAGATGAAAAAAAAAACAATTTGTGCCTCCAGGATACCATTACGATAAACAAAGATTGATTAGCACTGTTCATTCATAAAATTTCATACAATCTCCACAGTGTTAGGCTTGATCTGTTAATTGGACGCTCGCTATCGAATGCGTGTTTACTTATTTTGTTTCCAAATGTCTCTTTCTGAATCGATCAGACTGGACGATATCCTGTCGGTTGCAACTGGATTGGATTGGGAGTGAGCCACCCCGATCTAGATATTGTTTATCGATTTGAAACCTGTTGTTTTCCAGCTAGGAATACCTGGTTCAATTTAGTTGGCGCGAGCGAAGACGTGGGAAATTTTTTGTTGACAATCGAAAGGCTCGATAATTGAATATTTATTTAGTGCAACGAATATTAAAGAATGGGACAACCAATTTCACGGCATCAGAATTTGGAGAGAAATGAAAATTGAAGCATTTCCATACAGAGATAAAGCTACAAATAAAAAAGTTGTTGAATCAGTCAACAACAAAATTCTCTGATTGGATGACTCATAGATGCCTTATTTCCTAGTGATTGGAAACTTTTCATTGGATTCAAAGTAGACTGAAGTTTATCAAATAAGCTATAAAAATAAAAATATTGTCGATTGTCGCAACTTTTACCTACCACTTTTAATTATTTTTCACATGTAGGGTACCACAACAAACGACGACCGGCGTTATCAAGCCTATTTATGAAGCGCCAACGAGACGGCGCAAACCAGTCGAGTGGAGTTTTATTTCCCGTTGCTTGGTGCTCGGCTTGCTAACTTGAAGCGTGCGTGAGGAAGCCGGGTGTTTAAATTTTTTTGAAAACTTGAATGGTTACGCTTGCTAGCTTTTCCCATATAGCACACCTGTCGTACCAAGCTAGCTCAGACAACCAGCAGCTCCCCCTAGAAACCGCTGCACTTTTGAGCCACCCTCGCACGCGCAAAATCATATTCGCGCGCGTCTAGACCACGATGAACGGTCTGTTTTTTTATTTTCTGACGAAGGCAGGGGCAGCGCGTGAGCGAAGAATGGCTAGTAGATTCGCAAAACGCCAAACAGTTAACTTGACCGCCACTCAAGTTCATGCTCATGTGGGGTGATTCAACAACTACAACATGCTAAAACAGCTGGTTTGAAGCGACTCTCGGAGAATTTCGCCGGGTGGTATCGTCGGAACAATGTTGCCTGAAATGCGGATTCACAGTTTGCAATGCGTTCTTGCTTCAATTTATTCATTCGCGATTCAATAAAAATGTAAGTTGTAGTATGTTCTAATCCAAAACAAATTGGGATGATTATTCATGTTTTATGTAACAAAACCTAACAAATTCTGCTACATGTTGGCTCACTATTCAATTATTTTTTTTTCAAAATGGAAATTTGAAGTGAAAAATCGTTCTTTCCAAGGTACAGAAATGTTTTAATAACGATGAATTAATATCGAATCCAGTTGAAAACAACCGGAAAGGTGTACAAATTTGTGAAGTGTGCTGTAGAAATTAAAAAAAAACTACAAGATGTCGGAAGAAACAAATCTGTTTCAGAAACATCGGATTCAGTAGGTTCCAATATCAAAACAGCGTCAGCCTTACTCCTTCCAACTAAAGATATACGGTTCCGCATCAGCGAAGAATGTGTTCTGTTGACGATTACCTATTTGTTGAGATTCAACTTTTTATTACGATTTCAGAGATTTGCATTGTATGATTTTAATATGACGTTATTGAATATGAAGCGTTTGGTAGGGAACACTACGCTTAATTCCTTCCCTTGTTCGACGAAATCTTTTGCGGTATTTACCACATCGTGGGCCTGGCCGTGGTAATCACTGCAATGCATATTGAATTGTAACGCAAGTCTTTCATTTTCCAGGACGCTTAGTTTTGGCTATGTTGGTAAATGAAGAAGAAGATGGAAGTTTGACTTCAAACCATAACAGCAGGGTGTTATTGCTGTCGTAAGTGGTTCGTCCTACTATTTTGAGCTTCGTGAGCCTGATGTGCTTCTTGGTTTCACCTATGAAACTACCTCAAGGGGTAAGCCCTAACAAAAGCGCCCATGACCCGAAAGCAACTGCGCCAGAAAAAAAAAAGTTGCCTTCTCCATACTTCCGATCAATCCAATCTGAAAGCTACGGAATGAACTTATGCGTCCATATTGCCCATGCTGAGATGACAGTAGTGACGTGTTGCTGTTAAGGCTACCAACGGTGACAGTCGAACACCCTCCACCAACCAACCAGACATCCAAGCACGCGGCATCGTCCTTTTTTTCATCGATAGGCTGCCAACAGAGTAAGGTGTCGTTCAGCGAGCGGACGATTCTCTCTAACCACCATGCACCACACTACGTAACACTCTTAATCCTCTGCCACAGTGATGGCGATGGGAATCGTGCCCGAAATGTCAAAACTGCATCTGTTGAGATGGTCCTGTATGCACATAGAACTCGCATGGCCAATGCGACGAATACACCAGCAGAGCAGGAAATTGGTTACGTTAATTGTCTTCTGTGCCCCTACGTTAACACATCATTATACATGGCATTCTAGAGCCCAGGTCCAAGTATGGAACCTTGTGGCACACTCGCTGTTAGAGCAATTGATCGTAACCCGGTTTCGGTTTCGAAGGTTAATATTGTGAATTTTAATCAAACTTTTAGAAATGTCGCTGGTGAACTGGCAACAAAATACAGACTTCCGACAATCTAGTGCTTCACTTTCCTTTGTCGAAAGTCTTTTGGAAGTCGGAAGTCCGGACTTCCGAAGTAAAATTTAGTGCTAGCGACACGATTATCTAAAATTTGGCGATTTGGCGCAATGGCGAACACCTGTCCTCTTCTTTTGATATGCGAATTTTGTCGTATCTTGTAGTTCATCGAGGGCATCCAACAGACAAATAGGTCTGTACGATAAAAAATGCCCAAGTAAAAATTGAAGTTTTCTTACAAACTCCTAACTAACAATAAATTGAAGCTGTGAAACCGCGTTCGGTTGTATAAGGATCAATTCAATTACAATTCAAAGCATCAAAAGGCTTTCCTGTAATAGGTTCAGTAAAGCACATTATTAAACCCTTGGCAAACCAATGACTTTTAAAGTTGTTTATTGGAGAGTTCATTCTGAGAATACTCGAGAATAAAAAAAAAATAGATGGTTGTATACAACACAATTGTTGTGTGCCGATTGCTTAATACCCCTGCCATCAAATTTTGTACAGCCACCTAGTCCACTTCGCCGCAGAAAGCCAGTTTGCTTTGAGCTGCTGCTCGCCCTTAGCAGTTTTTTGGTCTTCTTTAGGTTCCGCTTAACAATAGCCCAGTATTTCTCAATTGGGCGGAGCTCTGGCGTGTTGGGAGGATTCTTGTCCTTGGGAACCACCTGCACGTTGTTGGCGGCGTACCACTCCATGGCCTTTTAACCGTAATGGCAAGATGCCAAATACGGCCAAAACCATACGGAACAACCGTGTTTCTTCAGGAAAGGCAGCAGACGTTTATTCAAACACTCTTTCACGTAAATTTCTTAGTTGACAGTCCCGGAAGCTATGAAAATGCTGCTTTTCAAGCCACAGGTACAGATGGCTTGCCAAACCAGATATTTCTTCGCGAACTTTGGCAGTTTCATGTGCTTGAAAATATCTGCTACCTTTTCCCTTCCTTTTGCCGTATAAAACTCCTGTCCTTCTTCTTCTTCTTTCTGGTATCATGTCTCCTTCGGATGATATGAAACTCCAGTTCGGAATTTGCTTGTAGTCGGCTTTGACGTAGGTTTCGTCGTCCATTACCACGCAGTCAAACTTTGTCAGCATCGTCGTGTACAGCCTCCAGGATCGCGCTTTGGCCCTCGTATTTTGATTATCATCGCGATTTAGAGTAACTAACTTCTTGTTAGTCGATAGTCCGGCTCGTGTTTTGGCTCGATGCACGGTTGTAGACGATACACTCAGCTTATTTGCGGCATCTCGGAGAGAGAGGTTAGGGTTTCGCTTGAAACTACCGGCAACTCTTTTTGTCGTCTCAGCGGCTTCCGGTTTTCGATTCCCCCCCCGGATCCAGACTTCCTGGTTGATTTGGCAACTTTTAGTGATTTTGCCAGCGTGCGAGTAGCTCGGATTTTCGCGATGCGCGAGCAAAATTTTAATACGCTGCTCTTCTTCCTTGGACGGCATTTTTACAACTGAAGAGTGAATTCCAAAATCAAAATAGGAGCAACATTCTACACACACACACCTTCAAAATGAGGGGTGTTCAGATTTTTTAAATGCAAAATTGAAGGAAATACGTCAAGTTGATATTGACCAAATTTTGACCTTATCACCCTTTATTATGCTATTTGCTGCCTATTTTGCTGAATTGAAAGTCTCGTTTGACGTCGAAGTTGATGACACTGATTGCGGGCAGTTTCAAGCATCATTGAAATTTTTTTCTGCTGACTTTCGAACTTCTTTGTTTCACTCGAGCAGTGAATAGAGTTGTTTTCGATTTCATTCGAGTGATGAAAGTAAGCTGCTCGAAATTGAAATTTGTTAGAGTGAGACGAACAGAAAGAAATTTCAATTTCATTCTTCCCTTTCGACGATTCCGAGCTCTTATTAAGAGCAAAAATTATCCATTTTGAATTCATAATTCGGGACGATTTTTCGTGTTAAAACTATATTTGGTGATTTCTTCAGATTTTTTGAAATTTATTTACACGCCTTTATGTTTTGAAGAAAAATACAATAGTTTAAAAAGGTTTTTGTTTTCTAATTTTGCTTTTATGCCCTTGAACCACTTTTTTGGCATCAAGCGTTCAATTATGAAAATCCAACGTTTGCAAACATTATCTTAAAAAAAAGTAAAGAAGAAAAAAATAGTATAAACCTTCTAAGAACTCTCAAAAACAAAAAAACGGGCACACAAAATACTATAAGGCAATGTTAAAAAAAAAGAATAATGTAACAGGTTTCAGAATCACAATAGTAAACCATTTTTTATTCATCTTAAAATGCCGATTTTTTGGATTTCCATACCGAAAAAAGATTTTTTTTTTGGTTTTAAAAATACCGATTTAAATGTGGCATCACTGGCGTCATCTCGTGTGGTGGCAGTAAAGCGGGCCACAGACTACACAACATTTTTACAAATGCGATGAAATTCGATGAAAATTGGGGATTCGGAGGGCAAGTAAAGTTCGACTGAACTGTTTGGCTGTTAACTAAAGACTAAATTTTATTTCTTCATTCAATTATTCTATTCTTAAACTAGGTTGCTTTGATTCGTAACTACTAACCCTCCTCTTCGACATCGATAGCTACTATTCCTAGTTTTCCCAATTTCACGCTAGGCAACGGCTTCGTCATTATATCTGCCAGCATGTCTTCCTTTGGGCAATACTGCAAACTTATGATATTCTTGCTCCGCAGGTCCTTGATGAAAGAGTATTTGGTATCCACATGCTTTGATCGTTGGTCCACCTTTTCGTTCTCCACTTGTCGGATACAGCTTTGGTTATCCTCCCGTATGCGGATCGGCAGATCCACTTTCGTCTGGAAATCCATCAAGAGCTTCATGATCCACTGAATTTCCTGGCACGCTTCGGCCAGAGCGATGAATTCTGATTCTGTGGAAGACAGCGCCACACACGATTGTTTCCTGGAGGCCCAACTCACGACTCCACCGCCGAGTAAAATTAGGAACCCCGAAGTTGATTTCCGATCCCGAGTGTCGCCAGCCCAGTCAGCGTCGCAGTAAACTTCCAGGGCTTTATCTGTCACTCCTAACTTCAGCTGGTAATTTCGAGTTTGAAACAGGTACTTCAAAACTCTCTTGGCCTCGGTCCAATCCTTGACGCATGGTTGACTGACGGATCTTCCTAGAATCGAGGCGCTGAACGAGACATCTGGACGTGAATTCACGGCGACATACAGCAAAACACCCACCAGGCTGTGGTACTGGTCACTGTTCGGCAGTACAGCTGAGTCCTCCTCCTTTTGCTGGTAACCAGGGTCCATCGGAATTTTCGAGCCTTTGGAATCCGTCTGACCGAACCTCGCAGCCAACTTCTCGATATAGGCGTCTCCCAACACGGTCAGCTTGAAGCATCGTTGAAGTTGCGCAACTATTTCTGCGAATTCGGACTCGCTCGAACAGGCCACAAGAATATCGTCCACGTAGATGAGGATGAATGACTGTCGACCCTGTTTCTTCCGAACGTAGAGGCACCCATCTGCGGACGACTGCAAGAATCCAGCTTGCTTGAACACATCGTCGATCGTTTTGTTCCAGACTCGGGCTGCTTGTTTGAGCCCGTAAAGCCTCCGCTTGAGACGACACACACTAGCTGGGTTGCCTGTCTCGTACCCGGGGGCTGCTTCATGAACATTTCTGCATCCAGCGTACCGTACAAATAAGCTGTTTTGATGTCCATATGCTTGACGAAGAGATTCCGTTCAGCTGCCACCGTTAGCAAAACCCGCAAAGAGACTTGTTTAGCCACCGGCGCAAAGACTTCGTCAAAATCTTCATCGTACTTTTGGGAGTATCCTTGGGCGACTAACCTTGCCTTATACCGAACAACTTTTCCGGTCTCGTCCTCTTTCCGTTTGAAGATCCACTTGAAACCAACCTTCTTGCGACCAGGTGGTAGTGTTGTGATCTCCCAGGTTTCGTTTTCCATCAAGGAACGGAGTTTCTCGTCCATCGCTGCCTTCCAGTACACGCTTTCAGGTCCAGTAATTGCTTCCTCATACTTTCGTGGCTCAGCAGCTGCAACCGATGCCATGCCAACAGCTGCAGAATAGCGAGCTGGTGGCACACCTTTGGTTCGGCGAGTCGACCTTCTGGGATTTTCAATGACTGAATTCATGTCAGCTTCGGTTAGCGTAGAATCAGTTGCGGTATTGTAGTCGAAATCATCGTCGTCCGGTTGATCATCATCAATGTCCGACTCGTTCAGCGTTTCTCCCTTTTTATGTGGTTCACCACATTGAATCGCATTCGCCGCATCGCATCGCATCGCACTCACTATGTCATCGGCCTCAGTTTCAATCATTCAGCAGTTTTGGTGGCAACTTTAGCCGAAACTGCATACACTAACGACTGCATCATAGACATTTTAAATACGAGTGAAGCTCGGTTACAGTCTGCTGAGCTGAGGTAAAAAACTAATAATATCGGAAGAATGCAATAGAGCGCAAGATTTTGCGCTAATAGCCTACAAATCGTTGCCAGCGACAATATCTTCCAGATCTCACATTGATGAATATTACTCAGTTCCCAAAAGATTTTAAGGCATCTAGATGCACTGCTGGTCGCTGAGAGAACATGACGAAGATTTTTTCACTGGAAACCCGCGCGGGAGCAAAAATCATTTTAAAGTTTACAAACATGTCGGATTTTCTATCATATCCTATTTAAACTGACTGAAGATGTCATTTTAAACGATTCTTTCACTATGCTGTTGGAATAGCAATTCACAACACCATTGCAAACGACTTAAGTTATCAATTTTTCTTATACGAATTTATGCTTTCTGAACGGCCCTGTCAAGGGGTAGGATGTACTTATGCCCCTATCCACCCGTTTTCCTTTTTCCTTCTTAAGTTGCACTTACTGTAGGAAAGGTCGAAGCTGAGTACTTAAGACCTTCTAAGCCTCACCACACAAATGAGTCCAGATTAGGATTAATTCGTGCTCTCCGATCGCGAAGGCCAAAAAAATCCTGAAGCGTGTTAAGTTAGGTTGACTTTCTTTCCGTTCATCCTCTCTCCTGATCCGTATCAGATCGCACATGATCTGCGAAATTTCATCGTTTACAGTTTATTCTCGAATAGAAGTGTCCTACGCTTTGACATGAACCTGGAGCAGAAAAATATTGCATGTTCTACCGATTCCTCCATATCTACGCCTTTTGACAATATGGTGAGTTGATGAGCTTAAACCAATGAAGGTATTGTCTAAAGCACACATAGCCCGAAAGAATCTGCGTCAGGTAAAAGTTGATCGCTCCATGGTTTATCCATTCTAAATCCGCGGGATGAACATATGAGTTCCGTTGTTCAATGCTCCCATTGCTCCTGCCATTTGAGCATTGACGCAGCTCGTTTAGCTTCACACACTCCTCTAACTGGTCTATCTAAAAGGAATTATTCGATCGTTTTGATTCGGTAAGATGGGTAGGATTATCAAACCAAGTAGGTACGCTTTAAACACATATTAGAGTAATTTTGTATCTGAATAGCCAAATTTTTGATTTCTTAAAATCACCACCCCCTGGGGAGGATGGCATCACTGCAACCCAGTGTTTACTCTCTCAAATTGGTCAATCGTCATCAAACAGAAAAACACAAACAGGTTGATTCATGCTACCACCGTCGACATCAGGCAGAACTAAACTTGGACAGTCTAACTTCCCCATAGCTCGGGCGAACTGAGTGGCAATGCCAATGGCAAGAGCATGGTGGTGCGTCGATAGCACAGATCACAGCACCGGTTAGTTGATCATTGATCGTAGACGCGCTCGGAAACATTGAGTATCACTCTGGGATCGAGTGGGTGTACGTTAATTTATGAACGAAGCCATATAGCTGTTTCTTCCCGCGAAGTTCTAAATCAAAACAAACACGTTGTGTGTTGTATATGGGTTTTTTTTTCTCATTTTTTGTAAAGAAGAAAAACTAGTATAGTTCGTGTTCAATATTTAACGTATGTGAAGTGAATTTTCTGGTATGCTAATTATACTGCCATTTTCAAAATAGAAATAGTGAAAAGTGCATCCTTGATACGACCAATGAGTCGAGGGAAACAGGACAACAACAACAGAAGGGAAGATCACCACCGAAAACAGTTTTCAGTGCCAGGAAGCGTTTGGCAGAATCACAAAGGGAAAAATAAAAACAAGTGATAAATTTCATAATATACCACCAGAGAAGAGTGGAGAGAAGAAAAAAACCGTTGCAATTTAGCAGCCAACCTGGCAGCCAAACACACCCGCCTCGAGTGAATGTATTATTAAGAAAAGCGAAGACGTGTGCGGTGTTCGTAGAAATTTCCCCCCCACGAAAGGCCAAGTGGGCAAATAAAAATAAAGTGAGTGTTGGTTAAATTTTTGCCATTGATCCAGGTCCAGAACCGGATCGTAGGAATTTTATTGGTAGCTTCATCCTTCCGCGTGTATCGAGGCAGAAAAGAAATATTGACCACAGAACAAGCCTGGGATTGTGTATTTTTAGAAACGATCGACAAATAGACGCCAATCTGCTATTTACCTTCAACTGTTGGTAATAAACAGTCCATTTTATAGCACTAGTACGCTATCCATTCCCACCCACAAAACTTACCCTTTTGCGCTGTCATATCGATCAACACCTGTGCTGTCATCAGTCAAATGTTATATTTAATCCCACATGATCCGATTGTTTGCACTGCCGCATTGTGCTAATAGTTTACGTTTGCAATGGTGTAACTTATAGCATTTCATCTTAGTAGTATGAATTAGTATGAAAAATCAAACTATATTCTGAAACATGTATCATTAGCCACCTCAATCAAACAGGAAAAAATTATCGTTAATATCATTGGGAAAGTTTGTGCCGATCTAAATAATTTTTCAAAATGAATTTCTGTTTTTTGAGTCTGTTTGTTCCCTATGGAGATGGAAACTACTGAACCAATTTGCGTAAAACTTGGTAGGTGGATACATTATGAGGCCAATAGTGGTGCTTATAAAGGAATTAAATCCCTCCCCCTAGAGTGGGGGAGGTGGGGCTGGGGCTCTTATCAATGTTTTTGCTTTTATCGAGAACTAATCAAAAGGAACCCAAATGTGTTATGGTGTTATAGGTTTTTGGGATGGAAAAATGTTTCGAAGGTTTTTTGAGAACCCTCCTTTAAGTGGGAAGATGAGACAGGAGGAGGCCTCCTATACATTTTTTCATAGAGATCACAAATTAATGAATTAATTGAAACTCAATTTGTCATTGGTAGATATTTCGGTATGAGAAATGTTTTTATGGTTATTGAAGACCCAACCTTTCTTTCAAAAGGGAGTCTGATCCTGAGCCGATGTCCGTGAGTTCGAGCCCAACAGTTAACACACTTGTACTGGATAAGTTTTTCAATGACTGTTCGCCAGCTGCAACGTTGATACAAAGTCGCGAATCACCTAAAGATATTGAATCGACTATAATCGAAACAAGAAAATAAATAAACCCACTTTTTTTAACATAGAGCAGTGTAGAAATCTTTTATGAAAATGTTATAAAATTCGAAATAGTAAATAAACCAATTCTATTGAGTTTGCTATACAATTCTGTGAAACTCAAGACAATATTTTCACGAAAATATATAAGTTTATTTTTGGCAATTTGATAAAGACCAAGACAAATTCACACAGTAAACTGAGTTTACCGAATTCGGTAATTCATTTTACCGAAACGGTTCGGTGATTACAAAAAAAAAATCGGGGATTGATAACTTTGATGTCTATTTTCCACGGAACTTCGTTTATCAATTATTGACTAACCGAAGTTCGTACAAAATTTTGAACAGTAAACAAAAATCGCCAAGTTCGGTTATTTTTTACGGAAACAGTTCTGTAATGCGAAAACAGTCGGTAAGTGATCAAAATGACATCTATTTCACACAAAAGATCGTTAATCATTTGTTGAACTACCGAAACTTGTTTTTTTTTAAGAAAACAAATCTTTTTATTTGGTAAAAAACCGAAGTCGTTAAAAAAACTGTAAAGCGTTGCTGTCAAAACAAACGTCAGTTTTGGCGGTGTCATATCCCGAGTCTTCTATCTCACTCTTGCTATCGTTTCACGATTTGACGTCTGTAAATAGTATAGCGTATTTCAGGAAAATTTTCTGTCGGCTTGGAAATCGACGGCGCTACCACAGTCCTTGGAATCCTAGCATCAAAATGAAAACACTGAAAGCTGGCGGAAAAGGATGCGAGTGGCATGTCTCGTACGGCCTTGTATGGCAACCGGTGTACGATAAATTTCTGGTGTAATTCTGGTGTAATTAATAAGCCTAGAGATGTATTTTTTTGACTACAAGATTACATCAGGTAAAAATTTTGAACAAGTGCCCTTTCTGCTGAAAATGATCAAACATCATCATAAGCAGAAATTATCGAGCATTTAACGGTTTCCGGTAAATATTACCGGCATTTCAGACATTATTATAGAAAATACCTGAGTTTCGGTAATAATGTCAGTATGATCTTTGTTTTGTTCAGTTAAACTTACCGTAATGTTAAACGGTATTTTGGTTATCTTTACTGGCTTTTCGGTAGTAGTCACAGATTGTTCGGCAAATTTCACTGGATTACTGAATTTCAGTTCTCTCGATTAAAATTACCAGTATTTCGGCTTTAACTATAGTCTGCGGTATGGCGAATACACCAACTAAAACAGTCGATAGAAGGGAAATCCTGCATTGTTTCAACAACAAATATTGAATAAAATTAATCACAGTTTAGGTTAAATCAAGTAAGAGCGTCTTGAAAAAATAAAATGTGATTTTTTTTATGAAATTTACTTTATTGGTTTGGAAAGTCATTTTTTGATTATTTACTCATTTTCAGGATGGAGTAAAAACTGGTTCTTCGGTTTTTCGAAAATTATTCGTTTTTTGGAAAAACCGGTTAGACAACCCTTCGAGACATGATTCGATATAAAAAAAAATATTATTATGCATGCAGAAAAAATCCAAAATATGAGCGCTTTTAATCATAGCAACTTTGCCAACTAACGACACGTCGCATACGTCGCGACGTCGAGAAACATAACGACGCATAGCGAGTTTCCTAGGAAACTGGAAGCATGCGATTGATGGCCTAAAGAAAATCAACAGAAAATAACGTAAACAATGTTTGTGTACTTTATAGAAATCGCCTACTGGACTGCGAAAAGAATAGCAAACCTTCGAATGATAGGAATCTCTCTAGTAAAAAGCGTTGCTAGTAAAACTGTCGCTATTCGGTTTGGTGCTATACACATAATATTTATTTGTTATCTTGGGTCTCGCGCAAATAAGTTTACTTTCAAAACCAGGGCCGCATGAAGCCATCGAGGTGCCTGAAGCAATTTTTCTCGGGAGGCTCCTATGATTTTTTTTATATGCCAACTAATTTTAAAACGAAAACTCTTGTAAGAGCCGTTAAATTCAATCTTCGATTCGTAATTAGTTCAATAGCTGCATTTCAAACTTAAGGAACAAAGTAACAATCAGGGCCAAAGAAGGAATTCCCAAATTTTTAAATCCAAATATAAATTTAATTTCAATTTCATGTTCATAAACCCAAAACCAATTTTTTTCATGAAATGTACTTGGGTTTAAAAAATGAGATGCGGATTCTAAATTTCACATCAAATACCTACTGGACACAGAAAAATTTGTTAAAAAGTAATTCTAAATGTGGTCAGATAATCAGAAATCATTAAAAAACAAATGAGTTTAGGAGGTTCAACAAGAATCTCGAGTTCTAAAAATTTAGAAAACAACAAAACTTAAAAATCAACACAAGCCATAAAATGTAATTTAATTGAATCTCTATTTGCATGGGAAACAATATGATAATCTTCCTTTTAATAATGATATGCTAAATTCAGGGATATTTTCTTCAGTAAGAACAATTTTAAAATAAAAGAAAGGCCATACTAAACCATTGGAGAGCCGGGACATTTAAAGAAACTGAAAAGTGTTTATTATATTGATCTCAAATAACCATTACCTATGTCATAACGTACAAACATTGCGGAAGAATAAATCAACTAATCGAAAAGGAAAATGCTGATCAGAATTGTTGAATGCAAATTCAATTAACAGTTCTTTTAATCATTATATTACCATCCAAAAATCTCTTGATTAGAATAATTCAAAGATGGATTGTAAAACACTTTTAATTCAATTATTAACCACTAGATATGAGCTTCATCGGGAGCAGAATAAATATTTCCCTTATGAATATAGGCAAGTTACATCAAGACTTCAGACAAAGAATCTAAAATAACGAATAAAAATTCAAATTCCATAGAAATGCAGACAGTTCAACAGTGGAGTTGAATACCTTAAATTGGATTATGTTCAGACTTACAACTCAAAGTCTTTATTTATACTCGTAATTCCAAATTACAAATGAAATTCAAGTGGATTGAAAATATAGAAATACAGTTAAGAGAACCGCTCAATGAAATTTGCAAGCGTTTTTGAATTCAGGATTTATCCATAATTAGAGGATAAGTCCATTAGAATCAAAAGTATGAAATTTGATCTAAATAAGTTAGAAAAGTTCCAATAATAATGATTCAATAGCAGATCTCAGTTTGCTTATTTATCCTATTTAGTTTACTATAGTTGTCTTTTGTTTTTTTTTTTTTATTAAAACGGGTGTAGAGTGTATATATCACCTCAAAATTTAAGAATCATCGGAAAACTAGCATTAATTTTGCATTATTCCTACTCATACTAATGCGTATATAGTTTGCATTCCAGATTGCCTAGTGATTTCTGTTATTTTAAAATTTTGCAAATCTAAGAAATAGTTTATCTGAATATCTCCCGTAAAGGCTGTTACATTTTTTTTTATGAAAAGAATGTAATTCCTTATCAGAACATAATTCTTGGTTCGCTGGGAACTCTTGAAATATTTCCTTTTTTTTTTTCAATACACTAGCGAAAGTGATTTGCTGTAGGGTTTTTTTTAGATTTCCCGTATTTATTCGGACATACCCCGGTTTTAAATGTTTCAAGTTTAAAGGACAAATAAAGCAAACTAATTTCTGAAATCGGCTCAACTTCTCTGTGCTTATTTTATCCAAATTGTTTTTAATTTTTTGAAATTTAAGAAGAGATTTGAACGCTACTGACGTGTTTCGATAAAAAAAATTGAAAATTTTAGGTGATTTTAGACTTTTTCTTAAAGATTTTTTTTCGAATCATCACTGAATTTTGTTTAGATTTATCCAGATTTGATGTCGAAAAATTCGAGATGAAATGATGAGATATTTCTAAGTATTGTAAAAAGTTTTGCTCATATGTTAAGGCATAAAGCGAACATTCTAGATTGTCCGGTTTTTATTAATTTCATTCCTTTTGATTTTAAGTGTTTCTCATAAAGTTTTTCATTATTTTTTTTTAAATTTCAATGATTCCTAGCATTTGCTCTAATATTGTCCCGATAAAAATAAGGAATATTTTGTGTAAAGTCTTTAAATCAAGCTAGGAACTTGAATTGTACATTTCTCTAAAAAAACGGTAAAGTTTAAATTTAAAGCAATAAAGCTTTCAATTGGGCATGACATTCGAACTTAACTATAATGGGAGATGTTTTTCTTTTTTCTATCTACTCTGTGCAGCAAGTCTGCATTAAATAACTTGAAATAAATTATTATTATTTGTTTAAATTTCGACTAAACTTAAAAAAGTAATTTCAGTCATCGTAAAAGCGTTAGCACTTTTTCACTGTTGAGAAAATATTTCACATTCATTACATAATGCTTCATTCGCTGGGAACTCCAGAAATTTTTTATTCTATAAATAAGACCGTGGTGTATTATTTATTATGGGTGAACATCCAAGATTCTCCAGGTTTTTTCGAATATACACGGGTTTTATAAACAAAGTGAACAAGTAAAGCGAACTACGGTATGGCTGGCTGCCAAAATGTTGTAAAAAAAAGTTCATATTTTGCCGTATTTAAACCGGAAGAAAAAAAAACAGCAAACTCAAATAAAAATTTATTTGTTGAGCTAGCTTCATCTTAATTTGTTTTTATTTAGAAGTTTGGAACACGATTTTACAGTTACTGACGTTTTTCGATTAAAAATAATGAAATTTGTAGCATTGTTTCTTCCTTTTTTTGAATAACCACTGAATTCTGCAAAGATTTTTCCGGATTTTGTTTTTTTTTTAATTTTAATCATATGCTCAGATTTAACTAAGTTTTGGGAAAAAAATGATCCTGATTAGCTCAGCCTTCATAAATGTGGGAAAAAATTGCCCCTCCCCCCTCTTAAACGGTCTTGTTAAATACGCTTCATGGTGCAAATAAGTCACAGGATGCCTGAACTTTGATACAATTTGATTTAAAATCGTTTCTTCTAATATTTCTTCACTCTCATATCTAACGAAAAACACCAGGCAACATTCTGCACGATTATTGATCGGTTGAAGGCAATTTGCGGAATCAGTACTCCACATGTAAAGTTAAACGATGTATATACGAGTGTAGATTTGTACTTTACCACCAAAATACTGAAAATTGTACCACTATTTAAGTTTTCATACCTTTTGAGGTTGAAATACTCGATATCTCGCTCTCAAATCTACAATAAACGATAGAATTTCATGCACTCATGCACTATCTATCTCGGAGACTAGATAGAACAATTTCACTCAAAATAGATCACCGTTAACCGTTATTCGAGCGTACTCGAGTATGACTCACTGCGACTACCGGTTTCGTAGCGGCAAATCAGTGATTAGATTGTATCTGTGGCTGTTATAGGTAAACGGTAGGCGCGTGACATTTGCTAGCTGAAAATATTAACCGTTCAATTTGAGTAAGTAGAGCCGGTCCCTAACTGATCGTTACGCAAATCTAGATCATCGGTGCTCAATTTAATTATCTCATTAGATGGAACAATTTCCTTTTTCCCACTCTCGTTAATGCGTGTGTTGTTTTGAGTGCCGGGCTTTCGATAACTTGTTTCATTTTCTATGAAGTACATTCCTACGATTCTTCGATGATGTTGAATTAGATTCTTTGTTGATATTGACTGGTAATCTGAACCAAAATTCAAGTTATCTGGTTTACTTACATTGGCATTCCTTTTTTCTCTCATTCCAACAAAAAAAAGCTAGTGTAAACAAATTCTTAAAAACGTTGTCGAAATTTGTGTTGACATTTCCACAAAGAAAGCAGCTGTTTCGGATAAAACTTTCCAGAACATTCCGGAATGATTTGTAAACCGACACATTTTGCTGATTGGATTGTTTAAATCAAACAGAACCAAATAGTCTGGTGCATTCCGGCGTATTTTTTTCAATCATTCTATTCAAACTCGCACGATTTGAAATTCAAATCTTCGAACGTAAAAAACAGTACCAACAATGATAGGAAAAATAATAATGCCAGTTCTGTTTTAATTTGAAATTTCCAAACATCATTACCGGCAATTCCAAGTCGGCGCTCTCATGACGTGCGTGGGTGTTATAATTTGCGTTTATTTATGGAGTTGCGTTTCCCCATTTCCATTATTCTACCGTTCGAGGGCAGAATAACGATCAGAAAAACACATGTGCTCTGTCTGTATTTGCCCGTTTGCTGCATCCAATTGGAGTTTTTGACGATGATATGACGCTTGATGAATCCATGAATGATGTGGGATTGGAGGCCAAGGGGTAAGTGGTCGGTCTAATGTTATGTAATCACCCCCATATGGTAGTGATTTGATAATAGCACTTTAATGATGATGCTGTACTTGTAATAGGAATTAAAAGTCTCTGTGCTCTTGTGACATTTAATTTTAAATGTAACTTCAAGGTTAGTGGGGCAGACTTAGTCAAATTTTACTCATCATTACAACATCCCGGAGCTTCTCGCAGTTTAAGGTTGCATGTTTGACACAGTTTATCTCAATGATGAGTAAGGCACACTTTCACTCTCCCTACACAGAGTGAAAAATTCATTCAACTCTGTAGCGGAATGATTCAACCTTGAGACCTTCAAGTTTGATCCCGCGACCGTTGATTCAAGATTTAGACGAAAAAAAAATCACCACACCACAATAAATCGCTGAGTAATTCTACGGTTCTTTCAGCGCTCCATCTTTTACCCAGAACAAAGACTCAATTCAATTGAACCCGGACGAACCAGTTCTTAGACGGATTATTGCGATTCAGAATTGGCACAAGTTGTTCAGGTTTTTTTTTAAGTTTAGGCAAATTTGACACCGTAGGAAAATTCTGGAACCAAGCTGTTACTAAGAGAACCATGCTCTTAGAGACCCGCCTCTCAAAGCAAAACGAAAAAAAAACTCTACCGGGTTCCAGTATGGAACGGCTTTTGCGTTCGGGTTTTAAATACTAAAATGCTGATTAGCTAGGAAGTGGGTTCGCCTCGCCACGCGGTACAGTTTTATACAACGAACGCTATTTTGTGATGTGGATAGTCGTCGCGTCGCGAAGTTTGAAACAGCAGAGATATTAAGCGCGTACTGACATTAGCACGTGGTTGGGGAACATGATTTTTTGTTCGAACTTTTATACCACTGCGTCAGTGGGTAGCTATTAATTTGTGTCAATTTTATTGACAGGAGCAAGCAACGAAACTGAACTGTGACTAACTAAGTTCGTAATATCTCGGAAGTAAAAGAATATCAATAAATTCAAAATAAAGAAATAATCAGTTTTAAAAATAAAAGTTTTGATAACTATAGTCATATTCGTTGCAAAACTTAAACCATTGTTGGGCTGCTGGAGACTTTATAAACAACTCGCCTTAAAATTCTCAGACATTATGCAAGCAAGATGGCTAAATACACCCACAAATCAGACTCTACTCCAATAATGAGCACCCTCAGAGGTGGAATTATCGGTATAAAATTCTATGCCGGACCGGCATTAACAAGCTTTCTATTAACTGCCATTATTCCATTATGCCATTATGCCATAGCGCAGAAAGACTATGACTATAAACCTTCGTTTGCTAACCGAATCATATGATGCACTAGGTGAGATATCGGATTGGCAAGCCACGATGAGAATGTTACAGTGAGTTCAATTCTCACTACTTTTTAGAGTAAGCAGTAGAAATAACTGGAAACACAGTGAACAAATTTCTAAAATACCGTAATAACAGTTTATTTTTCATGGGAATTTCAATTCGGGATCCTTGGGATGAATAAGTAATTGTTGCTTAAAATCCCTCAAGAGAAAAAGAAAAAAAATCTTTTCAAGACAGAATGTAATTTTAAATTAAGGGAAGAAAGTTGAAAATTTAATCATTCATCATAAGGAGGAAAGTTCATATAACGCCCCATGCGGCTAATACGCGCTACTCGTGTTTTGAAGAGTTTGTAACATTTTGCAAAATACTACCAATTTTTTATTTAATTCTGTGATTGGTCATGTCAGGTATGAACTTTTACATAAAATACCCATGTGTTCTGAAAATTTCATTATTTAGATTTTCTTCATTTCGATGCAAATTTTAAAACACTTTCAATAGAGTATCACCAAGCAGGGAAAAATGAATAGGACAATATTTTCTGACACATCGATAGAAGATACTCATACTAAACTTGCTAAAATAAGCTTTTTATGCGAATGTTTTATCATGGCCTATGCGCTCGTTATAACGCGCCAATTGTAATATGCTGAAAATAGTATTAACTTTCCAAAACGGTAATTTTTATTGAAAAAGAACGAAAAGCTAGAAACCATTTTTTGAGCGTTAATTCAGCCTTTAATATATATTTTTTTAATTATGTGAAAAATCGCATTTTATTTTAATTTTTTTTCTTGATGTACACATAATTTCCAATTGTTTAAAATGATTTTTAAGGGAAAATAAAGAATCATGAAATGAAGAGTTAAAATTTTGATCAGTCCATTTTGATTTTCTTTCCAAGCAAAGTATTTGTAAATATTAGTGTGTTTACGGGTGTGTTTGGCTGCTACGCGCGTATTGAAAATTGAGCGGTGCGTATTTGCAGCACAGTTTTGTTCTGTGGCTTTGAATATGGCTTTTAAAAATCAAGTTACCAAAGCCACAAAATGAATTTGAGTAATAAAAAATCATAAACATTTGTAGAAAAAACTTTTCCTCAACGAGTACACTCGTTTTTATACAAAATGTACGTGAAATACCTAGCAACTCAACGATTTGCTTAGGTGGAGCATAAATGAACATGTTCCCCTACATTGTTTCTTCCTCAAAATTTATTTTTACTTTGGACAGTTTGGGTGTGGTTCTAAAGAAAAAAAAATACAATTTTGTTAGTTATTGAATGTTTATTATTTTTTGCAGTGTTTGTTTAAAAATAAACTATAAATTCTAAACAAAATATGTTATTTCGATGTGATTCTTTAAGAATGATAGCATTAAATATGAAGTTTTTATCTCTAGATACCCGATACAAGCATTATATTGTTTTTAAAAGATCATCGTTAGTTGTCACAACGTGTTTAAAGAATTTTGAAAAACCTCACAACGTTCCTGTTTATTTTTTTTTTAGGATGATTTTGAATTATAAATGCACTTATTCTTTTAAGCATCAGAACTTTTTTTATATAAATCGGTCAGTACTCTTAAATCAAACGAGCAAAAAGGAAGTAAGAAAAATCATGAGAAAAGGCTTTTCCCATTTGTTACTTACTCCTTTCGGCTCAAAATTGCATTCTGTTCTGATTAAAATTTAAATTCAGTATACACCTCCAAAATGGTATTTTTGTGATTTCCTACGGTGTTGTCAGTTATTCTAAACAGCGAGCTTTAGAAAACAATTTTAAAATTATTTTTTTAAATTTCCTTCGGAAATTAATTTTTTCTCAAAATTTTAGATTCAAAGCTTTTTGATCATAATTTCTGGAGCTATAAGATATTTTTGAAGCAATCTTATCCTTCCAAAGCTGTTCGGATCAATATGATCCGAAGCGAAGTTTCAAAGCATCTTAATAATCATTCCAATATACTAAAAAACTGAGATTTTTTAGAGACTGAGCGGTTTCCTTTAACCCACTGAGTTAATTTAAGTTTTAAAAATTGAGTTTAAAATTTTTTTTGAGATTGAGATACAGCAGATATTTTTCTACCGGAAACTCCGAGATAAAAGTCAATTGGTTCATCAATTGTATTCTTGACCATCACAAACATTAAAGAAACACTCGAATACTGAAAAGCTGTTAAAAATTATAAGCAATTTAATATAAAATTGTTTTTTGGGTCTGAAGATCTGGAGTGTGGTTTCAAAATTCAAATTCAGCTAGAAATAATACCAATACCAAAAATAAACAATAAATAAGTAAATTGATTTCTTAAACAATTTTCTTCTTATGACGTTCACGCAAACTCGAAAAAATAAGAAATTTTAATATTTACGATTAAAAAAAAATAATTCAAAATAATGTTCCTTATCCTGAATCTGAATTATAAATTTGCTTGAAAATAAATTTACAAATTTGACATCAACATTTTCGAAACGCCGGCGAACGAAAATTAACTTAAATTTCGAATGATAAAGCTTAGTTCTTTTAGAAATGGGACACTTTCTTTTGCTAATAACTCATTTACTAGTTATCGGACATTCAAAATTTTGCCAGCGTTTTGCTGCCTGTGAAAAGTACTTGTAGATCTATTTTTTTCCAAAATTTAGAATTTACGCGTTTCTGAGATATCTAGGATGTAAGAGAAAAAGAAAAAAAAAATATTTTGCACAGTTTCCTTCAAAATCCATCTTTATCAAATTGATAGCTGAAAAAACCGTTGATTATTCAAAGAATTACTGTGTGTGAGTTGTGAAAAGTATACAAACATTTTCATGAATGTCTACAAACTTCAAATGAATCATTGAAGTGAAGTACAACTACTTTAAAGGGTCATCAGGGAAGTCAAGTATGATACTAGAATTTTCAAAATTGAATAAGCAAAAAACTTGGTGTAGATCGCTGAAATGTCCAGAAAATAATTACTTTGATAAGCTGAAAGTGTTGCCTAGTTATAAATCATTTAAACCTTACTTCAAACAACAAATTGTTGCTTGTTCCACAGCTCGTAAGCTATAAAGACGGTACCGAGCCCGATCAGGAGGAAAAAACTAAATTATATCAAGCTGAGATATTTTGATACTTATTTTTTCCTATCTAAATGAGTTATTATTCAGTACTCGTAGGATGTTAAAATATCTCAAATTATATCAAAAAATCTATGCGATCATAGCTAAATTATATCAATTTAAGATATGCTCCTTTCAAGATTATATCTCGTTCAGATAGCATAGTTTGATATTGGGCAGAACAAAACCTATCAAAATTAAAACTTATCAAAATATGAGTGCTTCGGGAAAAATTTCTAGTAGAATGTCAATAAACCGCATTATTTGCTAAAACCATGCTACATTTTTGATTTCCCAAAAATTGGATTCAATTTTATGAATCTGTTGAGCGAAACTCATTAATGCACGGATTGGACAGTTGACTTCGATGTCCGTGTTTCAGAGAAAGTTGCACGTATATCAAAATATGATATAATCATTTTATTTTAGGACAATCCGAAAAAAATCTTCATCTTTTAAAATGAGCTTAACCCCATACAAGTCTGTCATTCAGAATAAGATTTAATTCAGATTGGAGAAATTTAAAATCGAAAATTTAGATTACTTAATTATAACTGAATCAGATGTAAATATCTTGGTGAGATACGTTTGAGTTATTATTTTGATATGCTCTCCTGATCGGGAGGCTATGAGACAGAAGATTTCTGATGATCGACAAAACTTAAAAAAAACCTATTTCTAACAAATTCCAGCATTTGAATCCATTATCTATCTGCTCGTGGCAAGGTCCCTAGCATATTATAGTATGTATTTGCTAGTTGTTTTTAATAAAATATAATGATTTGCCAAGATTCCGTTCTTGAGGAAAAAAACAAAAATTTTCGAAACGAAACCGTTTTTCAAAGTTTAAAAGAGTAATCTTGTAAGTACCCTTCGCAACCTACAATCTATACTAACCGGTTATACTTCAAGTTCAATCTCATGATGATTTTACTTCGTTATTCTCAGATTTTGCCAGCAGAAATTCAATTAAAAACGCTTTAAAGGGTCAAAAATAATAAAGTTTAGTTAATTTCGAAACAACTGTTTACACACAAATTGCCCTCTGTTTCTTTTAAAAGAGAAGTATTGGACCGAAAACTAGCAAAAATTGAAGAAGGAGGATGCAGCCATCTAAAATAAAGATTTGACGAAGTTTAAGTTTGAAAAACTGATCAAAATCATGACTGAAAAAAGTGTGCGCCAGCCGATAGGAGGTACCAAGAATAAAGTTAACAAAATTCTTACAAAAAACGATAAACACTTTTTTTTCAATTTTTTTCCTGAATATCATAAGATAACCTTCATTTCCTTCATAGGAAGTATTTCGATCAAACGAATGGTTTTTGAGATACACGCATTCGTAACTGTCCTCTTTCTAAAAGAACTAAGCTTTACTAGAATTTAAACTTTCAACAATACAGAACATGTAAAAAAGGCAATGCCGATGGTTGGAATTAATCTGATAAAAATAATAACATATTTAGTTTGGTTTCAAGAGTGCCAGTGATCAAAGTCAGAGATAAAATCATCTTCAAATTCTTACCTACAATTATCAAAACAAAAAGATTAGAAAGTTTATTTTTGAAATTCATTATAATTATTTAAATAAATAAAACTAATGAATAAATAAATGATAAAAGTAAAAATAAGAAACTCCAAGAACTGTAGTAAAAGTTAAAAGCACACAGAAAATACTTATTAAGTCAACATTGACCATTAAAAGTAGCTTCAAAGTTGCTACTTCGTATCATTTTGCTTATTTTTCATTGATTAATTAAAATACATGATCGACTTAAAAAAGTAGTTAAAATTTTATAGAAATTTATCGTCAATAAACTATAAAGCGCAGGTTTTACTGTTAAAATTTCGAACTCTTAATATTTTGTCGTTGTCCAAGATACAAACAGTGTTTTTCTTATTAAAAATTTAGATTTATAGGCTTCCCTGAAGATTTATTTTTCACGAAAATTCAGAACTGAAATACAAAAATAAACTTTTTTTAAAATTTAAATACTATAACTATTTAATTCAATAAATTTGTTTGAAAATTATCACTAATATGAAGCTGAAAAAGATTAGTTTTATAACATTTAAGAAGAAATTTGTGTTCAATAAATACGTCTCACAATTTAAAAAACTTATTTATAAAACCTAATTGTAAACTCAAAGGAACAGCAATTTCGGTGCTGAAATGTAATTATTGATTTGGAAAATGTTGGCGTCTTGAATTCGAATCTTTTTTTTAGGTTTTGTTTATCTCCTCTAGGTCTGGATTAATATTGAATCAGATATGAGTGAAATTCTGTATTGATAACTGATGAACCAACAATCCTTCCTAAGAGACATGATTCTTAATTTGTTCGTTATCCTCCTAACAAACAATAGCTTTTGCCTTGATTAAGTAACTTTAAGTTAAATTTCAAAACTAAATTACTCCTTACACTCGAAACCTCACCTGAGCACGTAAATTTGATGTAGGTCTTTTTTTCTAATAAAGCGTTGACGTAGAATTAAGCTATTGTTCAAACACCACTAGAATGCAACTTTCAAGAATGATTCTTGTTTGTTTACGGTTTGCTTCTAGCCTTCCCGCTTCATTTCAGTATTTTTTCTCACTCTCTCAACGACCCAATTTAAGAACTGTCATCTATACGAGTGAAAATACGAGTTGAAAAGAAATAATAAGTATTTCTGGAATTACGATAGAATGTTTATAGAACTTAAAGTTCATTTTATTTGTTGAAGAATGCTTAACGATTTGAATTTCGCTATAAAATCACCTAAAATGCAATGTCTAAACTTTTTTTTAAATTTGTTAAAATTTATTTTAAAAAAAGGGGAGAAGGGAATTGTTTATCTTATTTTGCAGATGTCATTGTTTTTGCTGTTTTGGAGAAAGTTGATCATAGATTTAAAACCTCTATTACCAAATTTTTGTATCGTTTTTCAGTTTTCCATAAATATTGCAGAAATTTATGCGATTATATTCATTTAAAAAAAGTTATTATAAAAAGGGTATTAAAAAAACTATTTGAGTATTTGGATTCAGAACACCCGAATTTCCTAGAATAAGCTCTTGAATTTTTAAGACCTTAAAAAAATGTGAACTTTGTGGCCTTGTGTAATTTATCAAACCCCATTTGAATGTTAAGTTGTGCATTTGAAATAAACTTGTCCGAATATTCTCTTTAAAAATTTAGTCATGTACCGGGCCGGTTATGAAAAAATCTAAGAAATGTCTAGTATTTATTCACATTAGATATTTGCAAAAACAAATGAAAACCTGGAATTGAGCTGTTTGAATTTTTTATTTTTGCGTTCAACGACAATCTGGTATGCTTAATCAGAAAAACAAGAAACAAATAATAAAATTGTGGCTGAAATTGATTTTTAGAAAAAAAAATTCATATCAGCATACATATTGTAATGATGTTTACGATATTTCTTAATTTTTTTTTTTTGTTTCGATTATAGTCGTTTTACCATCTTTATGGCATTCGCGACTCTATCAACGTTGCAGTTGACGGATCGTTATTGAAAAACTTATCCGGTACAACTGTGTTCGATTTTTACTCTTGGGCTCGAACTCGCGGACATCGGCTCAGGAGACAACAGACTTGCCAACTGAGCTATATCACAAGCCATGATATTTCTTAATGAATCAAAGTAATTATATTAATATAGAAATGGATACAAGTACATCATGGTCCCCAGCTTGGTGAGGATTTACATTAGTTTTTGATAGAAGAATTTTAAAATAAAAATCGTTGGTTTCTGTTTCTGAATTTGTTTAGTGTTGATTTGGAATGGCTTTAGTTATGCTTCTTAAAGAAAACCGCTTCTGAAGACAAGTTAGGTAGGGGATTCATCAAGCTTTGATTTAAAATAAAAAATGGTTTGTCGAATTGCAATTCGAAATTTACCATTAATTTTTTTTTTCTATTTGTGAACGTCATATAGTGTCGCAAAATGAAATGTCTTGGGTCTGGAGTGATATAGGACTAAACTCCGCCAGAGGCGAGCCAATTTTCTAATAGGTTTATTAACACTTATTTTTTAAAACCTTTTCGAATCAAGTGGTTTCCCGTTACTACGGTAAATTCATTTCTTTAGGTATAAATTTGAAAAAAAAATCTCCATGGGGGTGTTAAACCTAAAAACTTTTCCTTCCCACTGTTCGCACGGCCTTGGTGGGTAGGAAAAGGGAGAGTCTTCTTTAGAATTTTCAGAGATGTCGATTCTTCTTTTGAAAGGAATAAAAAAAATAGCGTGAACTTACAGCGCTCGCCTTGAACCAGTGAAAGTTTGCTAAATTACTCGAAAAACTTCCCGGTTTTCAATGCATTAATTTCTAAAAATCGTCAAAGAGTAGAACATCAATTTGAATGTAAAAAATATAGTTTTATTTTAGAAACAGTTCAAAAAATTCCGTGGAAATGATTTCAGATAATTTTCTCACTTTGTTTTGTAGCTCCCTCACAGTAAATGTAAAGTAAGGATCATAAGATAAATTAACTTGAATTTGATTTTTGATGTATTTTTGATGAATCAAATTGAAGTCCATTCAAGAAATTGTTGGTACACCCCATGTTATTTTTAAGCTTCAGAGTAAGGGATGACGACTTTCATCAAACACATGTGGATGGACTAGTTTAATTTGCCAAGTTCTTACTTAGAAAGCAACTGTCTGAGCCGGATTCGGTGATGTCATTACCACTCGCTCTCATTACTAGCTACAAGATCCCGTGCTTTTCAACTGATAAGGGCTGACTTATGGCACCTTTGCAGTTTTATTCAGTTACCAAACACTGGATCTTGAAGTAGAGTTCAAAAATGGCACACAGAACATCGCCCCTTCAACGGGCTTTTTGTGATGAACTTGTGCCGGTACGAAAAGATACTGCTGGCTGACAGGTTGTTCTACAAACAACCGACGTCACCTTCTTGATTGCATCTTTTAATCTGGCGAAACGGTGAAACGAGAGCTCTAAAAGAAAGAAAAGGCAATGATAGTTTCAGATAAAACTACCTTATAAAGTTGGCAGTTATAAGAAAATCGAAACCTTAGAGCGTCCACTAATGAATTTTAACAGAATACAGTTTTCATCTCTTTATCTAAGCAGTACAGTCGAAACTCGATATGTGTTTGTTATCACTAGTCCGATTAAGTCGGAGATGTGAAATTGCACTTCTCTAGATTAAAACCTAACCAGAGAACTAGTGTGGGTGCCTGCAGTTTAATGAATTGCACTACGTGACTATCGTAGGAAAGCCGTAGGACTAGTTCCAAGATGGTAATTTTGTATGCGATTATTGTTACAAGATAAAGCTCTCGGTTAACAACTATCGCCCGGCGCGATACGATAACGGCGCAGTTTACTTTGGAATTGCGTGTTTTTTTTTTTGCCGTGATGTCATTTGTTTATCTTGCAGATAAAGTTACAGATAGGGTACTTAAAATAAACAACACGGGCTCTGGTAGGTGTCTTTGTTCTATGATAGTTATACAACTTTTATCTGCATGTGAAATTATGAATACAATCATTGACTTTAACATTCTTCCCAATACATTTGAAGGTGGAACAGTTCCCTTATTCAAAATTAAAGTTTTCCTTTGCTCTCTATAACTTTTAAACTGACGAAAAACCTTAAAATAGTAATTTCCGATTGAAAACTAATGAAGCTGTGTCGTGATAAAGGCGAAACATTAGAACGCCCACTCATCCTTCTCAGCAGAAATTAAGTCTCTTTTCCGAAAAACGAGCGGTTTCCCGAAAAATGACCCAGAAAGTTTATTTTTGACCAAACATTTTTTTTTTCGAGATAACACCCGATCTTAGCGATTCATGCATTTCCAAGTAATTTGGCATCGAAATTTAAATTAAGATACTCCGAATTTCCTTGAATCGTACGAGATTTTTGAATTCTGATGTCGATTTTTCCAACTTTATGAGATCATGAGATATTTTCCCATACATTCATTGCCACCCTACTGTACATGTTTAAGAGCAACAGTGTTGCTGGTCAAATTTTTCTTGTAAGTATGTTGGTTATCCACCATGGATGCACGGATTCACCGCAGTTTCTGCCTAAGTATTTGTTCACGCGCATTCTTAAGATTATTAAGTTCGACAAATCTCCAATGCTCCATACCCTGACTCTTTGGCTTTGTATAAACCGTTATGAAGTGAATGTATTGCGTGTTTTAATGTAGGTATATTTTGGAAGAACGCGTCAATCAGGTGGGCTAGTTTACTTACCGGTATTCCTGCATCCGTGTATATACCTGGCTAGCTGACAACTGATTTTACATTCTTATTATATAGTCAGTTATATGGGATGGAATTGCACCCAAAAGTTTTCTCGCCGATACCGGGAATTAAAACCAGTACGCCTGACATATCAAAACCAGACTCGTACCAATCTATCCGCTAGACCACATCGGCGTTAACAGTGTTGCTGGTCAAATCTTGGGTCTAAATTAATCAAGATAGCCACTATTAGATCCAATCCAGTGTATATATGTATATCTACCTTCCGTAAGGTTTATTTAAAATCAATACCATCATAAGAAGCGAATTTTGTGCTCTTTAACTTTTCGAACAAAGTAATTTGTGCATTCTAACGTGTGAAGAGTTCTTCACGATTCTATTCAAATCGCTTCTTATGACTATTTATTACAGGATCGCAATAAGGTTCCCGTACTTTCCAAACTGCTTGAAAACCGTTGCCCTGCTACTTATTAATCAAATCGAACTTCAACTTGTGACATTCTATGGAATCTTGAAAACAACATCATATAAACAAAAATTCAGAATTGGTTCGAACTTGCCTTCCATGATCTCAATACATTTCTTTAGACAGTTGCAAGTCTTTTCGACGATGCTCAACTGTATTTTTTCCGTAAATGACTCACCAGAGCTATGTCAGTGTTTTTTTTGTCATTTCCGGTACCTCATCTTGAAACACAGAGTTTTTCCTACCAGATGGATTAAATAAGATGTATTTTTTAGGTTTTTAGCACTAGTTTGTTGTACAGGCGAGTATACTAGACCCTAAAGCCCCAAAAGCGAGAAAACTACTGTTTACAGATGATAAAGGTCGATTTCGCGGAATCCGTCCAGCTTGAAGTCTGCTGGAGCTGTGAATCCATCTGAACCTAAGTGCTCTATAGTGTCAGTACGTCCAGTGTTGAGTCGTAAGAAGCATTGGTCTTGAAGTTACCCTTAATAAAACACAACAGCGGTCCTTCCAGGGACACAAGTTCGGTATTTTCGGAAAATTCAAAAAAAAAAATTGACATTTTTCTTTTGCTGTAGAATATTTCTGTAGAATCTTTTGAACAATAGGTGGTAGTGAAGTGGCTCAGTTTTAGACAACTGTTAAGAGTTTAAGTTGCGAGCATCGACGAATAAATGTTCCGCTTTTTGGAAAAAATTCTGGAGGTCTTACGAGGGTATTTTGAGCAACTTTTGGGAACTTGTCACCCTGTGTATTGTTTATTAAATGATCGGAATTGATTTTATCAATAGGACAGATCGAGGATACTTAATCCTTGGGGATACTTGATGGAATGTCTAACATAGATCAAATTTTCAATAAAATTTACCAAATAGAACTAAACAACAAACCTGTTATCTTAAAAAAATTTGAAAGTTTTTTTAGTTATTGCACTTTATTTGAAAATCTTTCAAAATGTGACTTAAAGATCTTCTTTTATCACTTTAAAATGCTTCCATCGAAAAAATTGAAGTAAAAATATTTAATCCAATATGCCAAACGTTATATTTTCAAAGCAGTTGTAAACTCTAAATTTTCTACAGATTTTTTTTTCAAAATGTATTTAATGGGTTCACTTGATGATGATTCACTTCCCCGATGCCAAAAAGATATATTTTTGAATGAATGTTGATTGCTAAGCATCAAATCATAAATTACAAATATTTAATCTATGACTCACATTAATCCAATGAGGTTCGAATAAAAAGGATTGAGTCCTGTGCTTTTATCTAAAAAGAAGAAAATTGCGCCTTTAAGTATGCAATAAAAATTGGGTTGTAAACAAACTTTCAGAATTGTTTTTGACTGACAATTATAAACTGTGAAATGGAAAAGAATATGATCAAAAAATGAATGGTTCGTTTATCTTTAGATTTTGCGTGATTTTTGCCAAAACTTAAAGCACACTCCTTTAACTTTCTATCTAATTTTTTATGCTTAGGGGAGAATGAGGATACTTGATCCCTGGGGATACTTGATTCCTTAGCTATATCTCGAAACTGGAATGTCTTACAAAGATCAAATGTTCTAGAAAAATGTGCCAAAATGAGCAAAATAACAATGCTTGTAGTCTAAAAATTAAAAAAAAAATAATTGTTTGAGTAATTGAACTTTGTTTGAAAAATTTCCCAAAATGTAACTTGAAGATCTTTTTTCATCACTTTAAAATGTTCCTTACATGGGAAAATTATGAAAAAAATATTTTTTCCAATGTATCAATCGTTCGAGCGTAAAATGAACTTCAAAATGCCATATTTTCGAAGCAATGGAAAACTCTCAACTTTTTTCAGAAAAAGTTTTCTAAAATGTTGATTATGGGTACAATTGATCCCCTAGAGTTGGGTACAATTGATCCCCCTTCCAAACGGCATATTCTACTTCTGAATTGATCGTTATGATTGCTGATTACGAAATTACTAATATTTATCCAAAAACTAATATTTATCAAATAATTTTCTGAAGAAAAGAGCACAAATAATTAATTTTCTCTTAATTATAAAAAATAGCACCTTTAAGTATGCAATGTTATTAGCGTTGAGACAAAGTTATTGAATTTTCTTCTTATGTCTGCTATAAATTGTGAAATAAGAACAAACATGACCAAATTAGTCAATTAACAATCTATCTTGGGGTTTTGTTTGATTTTATACAAGGATTAGGGCTTCCTGAATAAAAGATCAAGTCTCCTTCAATAGGGGATCAAATCTCCCCTAACTTCATAAAAATCGCAATTTTTTTACTCCCACGAAAATGCTTCTAGTTCATCAACGGGTTCAAGTATCGTTCTTATTTTTGGAGCATAGAAACTTCAAGTTACAAGCTGTCAGAAAATGTCAAAGATGGCGAGTTGCTAAATTTTTCCAAAAAGATATGGTGAAAATAAGAAAAGGGGATCAAGTATCCCCACTCTCTCCTATTTGTAAAGGCCAAACTTTGTGCTCTTTTGGTTTTCTCCATTTGAAATAAAATGATATGCTTTATGGTCACATTATTTTTGTGTTATTCAGCCTTTACATTTTTGTCTTATCATTTTTCGGTTTTCTAGGAACTTTTCTGAAGTTATGTCTTGCTAAAGAGAATCGAATTCGTAGACAGATTAACTAATGGACACGAAAGTTAGAACACAAGAAAAAAGTTTCTTTTTCCACTTTTGTATTACAGATTTGAATCTTGTTATGCAAACTTTTGATGTAAACCATATGAGTCCTAATTTGGGCAATGGTTCCTTCGGTAGGCTCACCAAATATTTTTACAACTTTGGTTATTCATTCCGAATTACGCCGTTTTTTTTCTAGACTACCTTACTGTAAATTAGGGAGACAGCCAAATGAGTCAAGTTAAATTTCACAAACCGACCATGTATATTTTGTACATTGACTCTTAAAACCTGACTTGTGCAAAATTTTCGTTAAATCAGACTTGATATAGGAGTGCTCAAAGTTCCAATTTTTTTAACCTCAAAAATCACCAGAAGGGGGAAAAAGGCTATCGGAAAAATTGAAATTTTATCTTTGATGTCAAATGACTTAAAAGCGCATAACATGTCGAAATCTGTTGTTATCGCGAAAAAAAAGAATTTCAGAAATCACGTTAGGAGGGACCAATTGTAATCCGAAAAATCGAAATTTTGATTTTAATGCCTAGTGACTTAGAAATCCATAAAAGGTCAAGATCTGGTGTTAACTAAGAAAAAACGTTAGCCATAAATCGACTTTCTAGAACTCAGTCAATTTTCCAAAGTGATTTTCCACAAAACTGCTTAGTCCAAGAAAGTCGATTTTTGACCGATTTTTTTTTTTCTGCGAGATAACAACAGATCTCGACGTTTCATGCATTGCTGAGTCATCTTTAAACGCCTTGAAGCACCCCTAAATCAAGCCCAACTGAACTGAAATTCTGCACAGGTCAGTTCTCTAGGGCCAATCTACAAAACATATAGTCGGTTTCCGATATTCGATTATGAAATTTTTCCCATACATCCATTGCCAGCCTGCTGAACATTAGACTTAGTCGATATTATGGTGTCATTTTTGAATTTCCCAAACCCTGGGGTCTTAAAAGCTTCGTTTTGTCGTGTCAACATCATTTTTGTTTCTTTTGTAGAACCGAGCTTGCTTATGGATTTAGTGATAATTTCTCAATTTTTTTTAATGAAATTTTTCGCTGGACGACTTTGTCGAAGACCGTAACTCCGTATTTTATTGGGCAAAAATCCTTTAAAATTTTGTGCAATCTATGAACCGTATGAACTTTTTAATTTGTTTCATTTTTGTGACAATTTTTTATCAAATTAACATTCAAATTCAATCGATTAATTTGGGAAAACAAATTTTTTATTCTCTGCTTCTTCAGAATACCATTTCTGAGTAAAGATGTGTGGATTAAATCGTAAATAGCTCTTCACACGTTTATGTAAAACATTAAATCTGTTCAGTTAAGTTTGAGTGCCCAAAAATATGTACCTTTTGATTGTATTGATATAAGAAAAACCTTACAATATTAAATTTAAAACAGTTGAAGTTAAAATTAAATGATTGATTACATTTAAATCAAGTAAAATTAAAAAATATAAGATCATTTAATGAAAATTTTATGATCCAGAATTTAATTTTCTATAAACTCTTTGAAAAATGAACTGATCGCGTTTGCGGAACCTTTAAAAATAAATTTTCTGTTGGCTCCTTACATTAGGATCTATCATTTAGAGCAGTGTTACCACATTGAAAGCGGTATTTTCGGAATTTGCCATATTTTCAGGGAAGTTATAGAAAAATGACAAAAACGCTGTGAAGGTTTCATTAAAATTTATTTGATGATGTAAGTGATGTTTGAAAAAATAATTTTTGAAAAGTCAAAAAAAAGATTCAATATTAATCGTTAGTTTTTAAAGGAAGACATCAATTTATTTTAATTGCATCGTGTTTTGAGACAATTTCACTTCAGAAATAATCAAAATCCCTATATAATATTACTAGTTACGAAAATATGAACGTTCTAATCCGAAGCGTACATTAATAAACATGTTAATTTTGTCTTTAGAGATTTCTGAGCAACCAAGTGTGTTCTTTGAAAATAATAATGAAATTGATAGAATAGGACTGAAATTTAGGATTAAAAAATCGGTTCAGTGAAAAATGAGAACAACGAGGCAAAGCCAAATTGGATGTTTTTTTTCTGAATTGTGGAAGTGGTCGAAACTTTCTTTTAACCCTCACAAATGTATGCATCCGTGGGAGGGTTTATTCTTAACCCTTCATTTCATGATATTTTTTTCTCAAAAATCAGTCTTAACAGTAGGAAATAATGTGTATATCAAGAAAAAAATTTAAAAAAAAGGTTTTCTTCTTCTTTTCCATACAAAAATTGTTGCAAATTTGTTACTTTTTGAAAAGATGGGTTAAAAACTTCAAATATTATTGAAGCAGCTCAATATAATCATACTTTTAGAAGCTTTTAACATATAAAAAGAGTATATTTTTTGGGCCTTTTGCATTCGTTGACGGCCACAAGTAATTACCAAAACTTATTGACCTACTGTTAAAATTGTGAGAAACGAAAAAAAAAATCCCCTCAAAAATGAATTTAACACAATGAAACCAGTGGACATTTGTTGCCAGAGGAACCCCAATAGACTACGAATTAAATTGAAATGACATAAATTTGGACGGGTATTTTGCGAACGAAGGTAGATTTATCAGCAATTTTACTGACCAAAATACTCAATGATTCCTCTGCTGTACGTCAGGGACGGCTTAAAAATACCAAATTCACCAGAATCTTTGAGTTTTAGAAATGTTCCTTGACCTTTTAAAAGATCCAGACTAATTTGCAGCTCATTCGGTCAACTAAAACAAGAGGTATTTTACCAAACCTCAAGTTCGTATGACATTTTTACACCTTTTATTTCAGCAAAACTCAACAAATCTTTGAGGAGTAAGAATGAGTTCATTATCAAGTATTTCTAACCAAATTTTTACGTTTGGATAAAAATCCTTAAAATCAGTATGAGATCGGTATGTTTTGCAAAACTTCGCCTTAAAATTCGTATAAATACAAGTAAATTGGTATGAATGGCATCGCTGATTAGAAGGTCGAGCCCTCAGATTCGCAAACATTCGTCAATGATTTTGGTTTTTGTATTAATATAAATCTGGCAATCTAAAGATTCGAAAATGTGTCAAAAGACGTCAACTTTTCAATCCACTCTTCAAAATGTTTCTGAAAATTCTGATGGTTTATTGATTGAATAGTACTTTTTTGTTTCGATTATAGTCGTTTTTACATCTGTATGTCATTCGGGACTTATATCAACGATGCAGTTGGCGGACAGTCATTGAAAAACTTATCCGGTACAACTGTGAACGATGTTTATTCTTGGGCTTGAACTCTCGGACATCGGCTCAGGAAGCAACTGACTTGCCAACTGAGCTATATCACAAGCCCATATTGAAAAATACGGATTTTATAACTCTTGAGCACTAAGTGATTTTTTGTTGGCATTTGGTAGCTGGCCTTTAAGCTTTTTCCGAAGCATGCATTTTTGGATTTTTTTTTTCTTAGACTTTTAATAACTTAAAAATGGATAGTTGTAGATAAATATTGTATATTTGCATATTTGAGCTACATTACGAGGTTTCTTAAAATACAAATCGTTGAAAATCGGTAGAGAAATATGAGAGATATAGCGATTTTATGCGAGGAGTGCCGAATTGACACTCAAAGTCTGATTAGGGATTTTTATTGTCTGGGCTTTTAAGATGCGTCCATAGAAAAGTTCTAATGCAAAATTAAATATTTCATGAAGTTGTTGAGGGTCTCAGAAGATTTTTTTTTGTATTTGGATGCGCCTCAAGAAAGATGCAAGTCAAACTTCCAATAGTGTCATATTAACACTCAAGAGCAGATTAGAGTATATTCATTGCATTTGCGCAACTGTGAGGCAATGTTTTTGGCCTATGAGACATCAATGACATCTTTAGTTTTTTTTTTTTTTTGTTTCGATTATAGTCGTTTTACCATCTTTATGGCATTCGCGACTTTATCAACGTTGCAGTTGGCGGATCGTTATTGAAAAACTATCCGGTACAACTGTGTTCGATGTTTACTCTTGGGCTCGAACTCGTGGACATCGACTCAGGAGACAACAGACTTGCCAACTGAGCTATATCACAAGCCCACATCTCTAGTAAATTTGTTATTTAATTTCAGAGATCACAATGTTCCCAAATAGTACAAGCAAAACTTCAATTCAAGCTCTTTCAACCCGTTGAAAAATGATCATCCCCTATCGGAAGGAATTCCCAATAAGTGGCTCGTCGTCGTTGCAGTTTACTATTTTAGTAAACAAAACAAAACTATCGTCGCTGGCCCAACGAACTGACAACCTGAAGCCGGGGCAAAATTGTTTTCACAACAAACCGTAGAACCGGTTCGCGGTATGACAAATCTCATCCGCTCGATTGGAAGAAACATAGCAAAAAAAAGAAAAGTTTTGCTCAGATTTAATCTATGGGCGTGATGCAATCTAATATGCATACGATTGTATCGCGCCTATCAGGATCTGACTGGCCGGAGTAAACATTCCCATGAATGTGTGCGCGGGTGTTGACTACTTTATCTCTATGGATGGGGCCCTGTTGAGAGAGAGGAAAAAATTTAAGCGCAAAAACCAATGAATTATTAATGAGAGACAACCGAGTCGGCTGCCGGCAGCTGGCTGATGATGACGATCCGACACGATAGCAGACGACCGGGTTGGATTTTCAGATCTCGGCGATGTGGCGTGATCGATTAAATTTGGGTGAATGAAAGTTTTTGATCAGTTGTGGGAATTTTCGGTCCGATAGAAACCAGGAGAAAATATTTTCGCCGTTACAAGTTACAATTTTTCGGTTTGGCTTTGACTGTCATAGTCTTTTAAGGTAATTTATTACTTTTTTCATACACATAAGACTTCAATTTAAAAGGTTCTTAACAAATAAGCTGTATAATCAAGTAGATACTTAAAAAATATTCTTTAACATTCAAAACAGTTTGCAGCCAATAGGAAATAACATATAGATAAATTATTTTAATATTGTTTGTCAGTCAACAATCCACCCAAGATCGTGAGCAGATAACAACAAACTCGCTAAGTGCGATCGGTGACGCTGGTGTCTCTTGAATTATCTGTTTACAGCATTTGTTAGCGTAATTTATTGCGATACAACGTTCTAACGACAATGTTCAGTTTAATGACTTTTGAATCTATCGAACAAGTTATTTTTACGTGACAACAGCGAAGAATAGCAAACAAGATCGTTAGCATAAATCTCGTCAACAAATGTGAAAAACAGAAAAACTTAACTAAAATTTCGCAAATACAAAAACAAAATAACATTATACAAATAATATTTACTCAAAAAGCAATTTTATACTTTGATTTGCGAATTTGAGTCTAGAAATCAAAGTTCTTATTTGAAAATTGACATTCATTTGATTTATAATAGGTACACAAGTTGCTAACGTTGTTGACCATTAAACTAACTAGATTAGCATCTGTAGAGAGTGTCGTCAGTTTTGTCGATTGCTGATAACATGCATAAGAAGTAATTTTCATAATAAGGTGCGTTTATTACTGCCCTAGTGGATTCTTATCGGTTGTTTTCAATCTGGACAAAAGTTCAACCATTTTATTTTATCAGCCGCCAATTTCAGTTTATATTTATTCTTTGAAAATTCCTGTGAATCAAGAGCAAAACTTGTTTGTCAATAATGCGTGTGCGGCCTCAGTCAGTGGCCTGTATGTGACTCATCCATCGCTCAGAGGAACGCCCGTAAAATATGATAATCAGCTTCCCGCGGTTTTGTACAAAAAAAACGGTTAATTATTTTTAATGGATTGATTGTATGTAAACGCTTTGTATGTCGCTTGAGGCTATAAAGGTACAGTCGCGATATTTTTTCATGAAACTTTTATACAAGCTAGATAAGCTTATAAACTCTTCATTCAATGAAGAGTTTATAAGCTAGAAAACCTAAAAAACTCTTCATTCAATGAGTTTTGAACATTTTGCGGGCACTAGAAAAAGAGATATAGTTATTTTAGTTAATGTATTGAAAATTTAGATTGCCTCACAAAATTAGCTATTACTTTTTAAACAAAATTACATTTTAATCACAAAATATGATGAGATTTTGTTAAAAAGTACATTCTAGTATGTGGCCAAGTTATATAACAATCGATTTGAATATGAGGTTGGTTTCAGGGTAACATGCAATTTCATTCCAATGGACGGATGTATGATTCAATACATTTGTAGATCCAATCTATTGGTAAAACTACACAAGTCAAACCATCAATATCATCTTAGATCATTGTTGAATTTAAATCATTTTGAGAATGATAAATTTCAAATACGAAGAAGAGAGCGCGAAAACATTGATTCCTTACATACAATTATCAAAAAAATTAGGAAATCGCCTGTTGCCTCGAATACAACTTCGTTTTCGTTTCGCTTCCATTTTTGCACTTTTTTTGCAAAGTCATCACCATTACAAATATTTTGAAAATAAAAGTTTTCACTGAGTGGTCCACATTTTCGAAGACCACTGGTAGTTTTGATTTCTGAAAAAAAAATATTGAAGTTTTCTTATCTTTATTTGTTTCCAAATCTGCAAAAACGAGAATGTTTATGAAATTTAAGAGAAATTTGAAACTATATTAAAATATTAATATATTTTAACTTTAAGCAAAATCGTTTCCCAGTCTTCAACAAAGTGGATAAATGAGTTAAAATCATTAATATCAAATACTCAATGATTTCCTTGAATGAAATCAGAAATAGTTGCAATCTTAACTTCTCCAGTTTCCATAAATTGTAGAATTTACTTTTTTTTGCAACGTTTTAGAACATCTTGGCATGGTCTGAGTCCATGATAGTAAATAAGGGCTTTTTGTTTCATGTTGGTTTATTAATTTATTAGTTGCGAATTATCAATTTTATCAGTATCAGTAGATAAGTCAGCTTTTCTCTGAGCCAATGTCCACGAGTTCGAGGTCACTTGTAAACATCGAACCCAGTTGTACCGGCTAAGTTTTTCAAAAACCTTCAACTGTCAACGTCAACTGCAACGTTGATATAAAATCACAAATGTCATAAAAATGGTTAAATTACAATTATTGAAACAAAAAAAAATTACCCAAAACTGAACAATTTTGAAATTTTGACACGCCATATCACCCAAACTAGAGATGATAGAGAAAATCTGACTAATGATTTCAATTGAGGACGCCACAATCTTTCAAAATCAGTTATTGAAATATAGGCACCCAAAATGCTTGTCCGCGGTGTAGTATTCAATATAAAGAAATCAAAAGAATAATAAATTAAAATATAAATAACTTGGAATGTTTTTTTTTGGAAAAGGAAGGGGGAGGGGTCCCATACACATTTATTGTAAAAAACTTACAGAACTCAATCGATTTTCAAACAAAAATGATCATACCTGGAACACAATAATGTTTTTGAAGTCGTGAAATTATTTGTAGCATTATCTTATCGTTTATAAAAAGGTGGGCTCCTAAACAAAATAGATTTGGATTTCTGTCTGTCTGTCTGTCTGTTCTCTATAGACTTGAAATCTACTGAACCGATTTGCTTGAAACTTGGCAGATGGGGGTTTTGGAGGCCGGGGAAGGTTCCCATAATAGTTTGGGACCCCTCCCTATCTCCAGAAGGGAAGAGATATTTATTTACATAGGGAAGAGAAGATCTCTCAGATAAATGTTCAGTAGATTTTCGATGTTATCACTGTTTGATTTTTCGATACTCGCTTAATTCACTATCGATTTGATCACGGTTATTGTTTCGATTTTATCACGTTGTTTTTGGAAATCATTAAGAACTCATTCGCCATTATTTCATTTTAATTTCAAGTTTCGCCGAATTAACGTTCATACCACTATCACGGTGTTTTAAGCGTGATAAAGTCGAAAAACTACTGAAATTTGATAATATTATTCTTTTTTAATTAACGACAAACCAAATTTTGTATGGGAGAATATTTCAGTACGACAAATGTTTCTACGATTGTTTCGTACCCCTCTCTCCTTCAAATGGGAGCGGGGAGGGGGGCTTCTATACAATTTTTCGCACAATTTGAGAATTAATCAAGCAAACGGAACAAAATTTGACTTGCGAGGGTATAAGGGTAGGAAGGATATTTTAAGGATGGTTTGAGACCCTTCCTGCTTTCCAGCGGGGAGATAGAAAAGGGGGAGGGGCCTCCCATGCATGTTTTTTGCAAAATTCGAGATCTAATTAAGCAAATGGAACCAAATTTAACATAAATGGTTATTTGGGTACGAGAATTTCTATGATTATTAAGGACTCCAGCCTCTTCGATTGGGGAGATTCAAAAGGGAGAAGAGAGTCTTCCATACAATTTAATGCATTTTAAGTCAAGTTTCTATAATATTTGAGACCCATCTTTCTTGGGGTCACTGTGGGGGATAAGAAGGGGCGAAGGGTCTCCCTTTTATGCATTATTCTTGAACTAAACGAATTATTAAATCAAATTTATCATGGAAGTATATTCGAGTTCGAGAAATGTTATTTCATGTTTCGAGTCCCTTTCCTCTCTCCACCCGGGAGGAGTGCAAGAAGGAGGGATGTTGTCATAAGATATTAAGGATAACCTAAGAACTCATTATTCAAATAATATGGCAAAGGGTATTTGAGTAGATTTTTTTTTCTATGATTGTTTTAGGCTTCTTCCTCCTTTCACTGATTCGAAGAGAAAGGTGAAGGGGATTTCCCATATATTTTTTTAATTGAATCGAGTGCTTATCTAGCAGATGGTAACAATTTCGGAAAAGTATTTCAATAAAATAAGTACCGTAAACTGGGGGTACTTTGATCACCGGGGTAACTTTGATCAACATGAAATTTTTGCAGATAATCATCATGAACTAAGCATAAAGTTAAAATATCTGAAAACTGTTAACTACGTTTGAAAGCCTATAAATTTAGTTACGAATAAGCTAAATTTGGTTTTTATTAGAAGATTTTTGATATTCCTAATAATGTAATTTTAAAAACTTAAAATATCTGGTTTTTCGAAGGCTCACAAACAAACATCCCTCCTGATCAAATTCAAGCATTTAGGAGCAAATGGGTTGTTTAATGTGAAAGTTCAACTTTTTTCTTTGTTTAGGTTTAGTTTAAGTGTTATTTTTAAGGTCATTTGGTGATAATGTTTTTATATTGGAAAAAAAACGGTGTATTTCCATGAGAAACCCCGTATAGTAAAAATGGCTAAGAACCTATCAAATGGTTCAATTTGAAGAAAAAAAAAATACATGGGAACAGTGCGAGGATCTAGGGAATTGCATGAAGGTAAAATTTTGTTTGTTTTTTAGGCCAAAAAAAAATTGAGAAATGTTTATAATTTTTACCCCTAAATGTATGCAGCAACATGGTCCATCTTTTGACTATAAATGTTTTTAAAAAAAAAACGTTGAAAAACTGGGTATAGTCCTAACAGAAATTACTGTTATTAATGTTTATGCTTTGTGTGCTTATTGGCACCATAACAACATTTTTGAAGATGTTGCGGTACTTAAAAACCACAGTGATCAAAGTCACCCCGAAACTCGAAATCTGGTTTTGTAACAAACATTTAATTATTACCACCAATGTCTTTTGAATTTACTACAATCAATGATCATGTTTGATACTCCTCACCTCAGTAAGGGTTTTAAAAATTTTAGATATTACGAAAAAGCAACACCTACCAAAATATTCAAAAATGAATGAAAAAAGTGATCAAAGTTCCCCCAGTTTACGGTATTTCTAATATGATTTGGTTCCCCTGACTGGAAAGGAAAGCGACGAGAGCTGTCATGCGTTTGTTTTGAACAATTTAAGAGCACATCAAATATATTTAATCAAATTCTAATGGGGAGACTATAAAAGTACAAGCAATGGTTCTGTGGTAATTAAAAACCCGTTTTCACCTTCCAGTGGGGAATAAGAGAGGGGAAAAGAAGTTCCGCACAGTTTTTTGAAAACCTTGAGAACTTATCCAACAAATGGGACCAAATTTGAAAGAAAAAGTGTTCGAGTATGAAAAATGTTTCTTTTTGGAGATGGAGAGATTTCAAACAGTACAGAGCCGGGAATGAAGGAAGTCTTATCGTTAGATTTTTAAACTTTTCATGCTAAAGAAACCATATTTTACATGAGTGTTTTTTTTAAGATTCAAGACCTTTCCTTCCTCCAGAGGAAAAACGGGAAGAAGGAAAGTAAGTATAGCTCGAAAACTTTACAAGCAAATATAGCCATATGTGAAATTTGATGTTATTTGGTTACAAAAAATTTTGTTATAGCAGTTCGTGAACCCTCCTCACATTACAGGGAAGAAAGAAAAAAAAAAATTTTTTTTTTTGTTTCGATTATAGTCGTTTTACTATCATTATGGCATTCGCGACTTTATTAACGTTACAGTTGGCGGATCGTAATTGAAAAACTTATCCGGTACAACTGTGTTCGATGTTTACTCTTGGGATCAAACTCGCGGACATCCGCTCAGGAGACAACAGACTTGCCAACTAAGCTATATCACAAGCTCGAAGAAAGAAAAATAAAAATGAGCTCTTAATTACAAATTAAAAACCATTATTGAAAACCAAGTTTCAAAGCAATCATTAAAGAGAATCTAATCTTCTTTGTATTCCAATAATAATTTAATGTAAAACTCTCACTCTGTAGCAAAGCACACCGGTTCAGCTAGTAGTTTTAATAAAAATTGATAAGCATAATGCGTTTTGTCTTTATGAGGTTATTTATTGATTTGGCCAGTTTTGCAGAAATGATGGAAACTTACTTATTCCAATGGTAGCGATAGCAACCTTAACTGTCCATCTGCACGAAAACTGTGTCTAAAAAAGCAATATCTAGTTTTTTATTGCGATTATACCTTAGGGTGTCCGTTTTACCCGACTTTCATAGATAATAATAGTGTTTAGAGTGAATAACACAATATAGCCGCAGTGGACTGTCCCCTAAACAAAGATAATGATGTTTTAAAATCGCGATACTATCAAAATAGCATTTTTTATACTGTTTTAATGAACATGGTCGGTATTTATACCGATTTTAGAATTTTTCATACCGAATACCTATTTTTCCGGGCATGAAAATACAGATTTCAATGTTACCCTGTATGTGGTACTTGCCGGTTTCTCGGTTATCCATTTTATTTCTCTCATGAACTCAGCTCAGCTTTCTCAATAATTTCTTTGTTTTAGACTTTGTTCGATACACGCCACGCCAGTTCGTTACCCATTTGTTTCATTTGCTTATTTAAGCAATCATATATCCTAATGAAAAAATTTGTCCTGATACCAGATTTGAACGTCGGCTCTTCGAGATGATAGCCAAACATGCTATCACGAGACCACACTTAGATGCTGCTCTCCTGGCAACTGAAATTCTTATGTGTTATAAGCTTTCTAGAATACCGTAGCATAGGCGCATGTTCATTATAACTTCAAAACATTACAAAACGCAATATAAAACAAACAACCATTTGAATAATATTGGCTTTTAAAAATTATAATTCCATTTACATTTCTTTTAAGTATAAATCATACAGTAGCACAGTAGAATTAATCTATTATCCTTCAAATTTTGGTGTGAATAAATATCATGTTGGATGCACAAAATTGAAGTATCACATTTGACGTAAAATTAGAAATGAGAAAGACACAAACGCTTGAAGCCATAAATTTTCGAAGACATAAATTTACATTGATCAAACCACTGCTTTTCATATAAAATAAAATTATTTTACACATTAAACTATAGTTGAGGAAACGGGGATTTTTCAGTTAAATGATTTGAAAACGTTTTTGAGCCACATAAATTGGTACTTTATTTTTGTCATCTTTCACTTTCACTAAAAACCATTTTGCATTGCTTGCAAATTTTTTTAACAACAGACATTTTTGCGGAAATTCTTCAACGCCCTGAAGTTAAATTCCTCCGGTCGAAGATCAGTTTTCACTTAGCATCAATTCGCTCGTATTACTGATTCTATTTGATAACAACTCTTCGATCAATTGAATTTTACCAAACTAGTTCACTTATAATGAATTTAAAAAATCCGCTAATAAAACAAAACAAATTAGTCAAACGATCTAAAATGAGATCATTTTCAAATGAGGTTGATTAAAATTAGAAGTTTTTGGCTAGTATATTTTTTTTAAATTTTTTTTTTGTGTGAACTACATGAATAACCTAACATAACTTTCAATGTGTGATAAATTTTTGGTAAGTGAATACAGTTGGACAACATTGTTTAAGGGGGGGGTAGGGTCTAACACTTTCAAAAAATCGATTTTTTTATTTTTTTATTTTCTTATTGTAAAACATTTCAAGAATGTTGTGTCAAATTTTCAAGTCAATTGAAGCAAAACTGAAGAAATTATAGGCCTTTATCTCCTCCTATCTAATACTGCAAGAAAGCAAGAGCAGAAACTTCAAACGCGTTTTTCTCGAAAGCACATTTTTAAAGTCCGTGGACATCGTCATTTGAAAACTACTTATCCGATTCTTTTCAAATTTGGAGCATATTTTCTACATATAAAATACGAGACCCCAACGTTTTTCTTTTTTTGTTTTTTTACTTTTGGGAGATTTTACAGATAAAAAAGGGCGGATTTTTTAGTGAAAAATCGTAGTTTTTACTTCAAACAGCCACGAAAATTTCATAAAAAAATTTTTAAGTTAAATAAAAACGTTGGGGTTCAGAAAAACATCTATTAAAAATATTTTGCTCTGATTTTTTGACTTCAGATGATTCTGTGCTGAGATACAGTGTCCACCGCAAATCCTGTTTTTTAAAAGGCTTCCTCGAAAGTGCTCCGTCACCGGCTCATTTTTCAATATTTTTCTTCGAAAAAATTACTAAATGTTCTTTTAACATTGCTTTGTATAATGCAAAAAATTTGAATACATTTATTTGAACGATAGCTCTAGAAAAAAATCGTGAAAATGGTGTTTTTTTTTACCCGTTAGACCCTACCCCCCCCTTAAAGGGACATAACTGTATCGATCCATAAATGATCTTTTGAGAGTCACCTTAAAGTTGTTTTGAGTTAAAATTTCAATTAAAAATTGTACATTTCATCAAGTTCCCAAATACAATAAATGATTTAATGCTTATATGCCCTTTCGTAATCTTTGTTCACATTTCATTTTCATGAAATGGCGGATGCAGTTGACATGTCACAAAAAAGGCTATTTGGCGATTACGTAACTTCATGTCCACAGAAGGCAATTTGAATCCCTTTTTGTTACTTTTATACTGAGGCTACTTGAAGAACATTTTGTAACTTTTATGCTCGCATTCGAGAAAATTCGGTACAGATTCCTTTTTGAACCATTGTGAAGCGAAATTCGAACTGTTGAGGCACGCGTTCCAGTAGATATGGGACTTTTTTTTTAAAGAAATAATTATTCTTTTTTTTAAATATTTCTCTATTCGTACCAATTCATCATTACTTTAATTTAGGTGTTCAGTTAAATAATGAACTGTCCAGAGCCCTATAGTTTACTTATCACTAAAATTTATTTATTCGACTTATATTTGCTGAGCACAATCAAGTATTTTTATGTGGGAGAACATCCTGTAATGTCAAAAAATTTTTAAACTTTAAACTTAAAACTATTTTTAAATTTAACTTATTATAAAGGGATAGATATGGGACTTAAGGTTGCTTGGAAAAAGACGATGTCTCAATGAAAGAATTCTAAAACGCCGTTTTACTTGCATAGAAGCCATTTTGACAACAAAAGAGAGAGCGCCTAATACAAAGTAGGCACATTTACCAAATACCGGTGGCAAAATGAAAAGGGCTTAACATTTTTCTCAAAAACTCCATCCATGGGATTTATGCTTCGAAGAAGTTAAGTATTGTTTGGTCGTTCCACCCATTATAATGTCTTGATTATAATTTGTCTTTATAACGTGTTTTTTTTTAAATATATCATGCAGTCTCCCTAATATGGATGAGATTTAAATTTACATTTTTCTGATCCTTTCCTTTGAATGAATTTTTAAATTTGTTCAGAAATATAAAATTGAGCCCACATATACGAATAAGTTAACTTACGTACCAGTTAAAAGCATATAGTAACATAAAACCTACTTTAAGCTTCAAGAGATTACTCACAGTTTGATACTTGGTCCATCAGTTTCAATAACTTTGAGAAATGTTTTAATGATTCAGTTTTTGTGGTAACTTGACACATACTGGAAGTGAAGTCATATATGTACCTTTATATACACCAATTTACAAAAAAAGCAGTATCTTCTGGTAGACTTGACAGAACAAGTCGATACCGGAAATAACCCTTTTTCCTGCGATCTACTGGGCAGCTCACTCGAACGCATCGTTGCAAATTACTCATAACATGCTGCTCAGCCAAGGCGAACCAACAATCGGGCGGGTGGCATCCTCAGCCGCCATTTGTTGCAAAACCATTCAGAAACCAATTACTCACAAATCGTTTGCGCAAGCTAGCTAGTTAGTTAGTGGTGCCGCAGACCATACCTAAGTTTAAACGGTAGCTTAACCTGTCCAGTTCATCCAGATAAAGTTTTAAAGGCGCCACATATTTCCCCACACGAACGGGCTAAACCAAACCAACTCAACAACGAACGGTATTAACCTACTACTGCCATTCTCGCCTGCATATGTGCTGCTTGGTAGCTTCCGAGCTTCATGCAAGTTCCTCCAGTAGAAAGTGTTCGCTAGATGCGATTGTTGGCTAAACTAATGAGTTCAATTGCTTCCGCCCACCTCATCATCATCTGGCTTTCCAGCTCCCTCGACTGCCTCCGAGTAATCTCATTATAGTAATCAAAGAGTGTGTTTTACTGTCTCATATACCGGTTTCCCTACTATCCCGAATCGCAATCACTCTCTCCGAGCTTGAGCGCGATGGAAATACGCCTCTCACTGTACACTACACTAGCCTTAGTCAGTCGCGCACACCTCGGGAAAACTCATCCAGGCATCTCATTTCCAGAAACCGGTCGAAAGCTCCCTAGTGCACGATCAAGCTCAGTCTAGACCGAACCAGCAGCCGGGCAGCTGGAGAAGGGAAAACAGTGAGCAAGCTGAGCCGAGCGATAGATAGCGATACTACGAAAAACTTGTCGAGTACGGATTAACTGCCGCAAGTGCCAAATCGAGTTACGCCGGGATAGTCGAGTGTTTTCCGATTTGGGTTTCGAGAGTAATGAAAGTGCCATAACGGAACGTTTTAGCGACAACATCCACATTAGGAGAAAAATCAATTGCTTAGTGAAAATTTAATATCGGAGAAAAAACTTGATAGTCGATAGCATCAATAGAGTCGATTCAAGTTTAACTGGCAGCTTTGGGTGAAGAAGAACTAGGTCATCGCGGTATCCCGAGGGACAATTTTCCCATTCGGGTCGACTTTCCCCAACCAAGTCGGGGGAAACCAGTTTAGCGTTTCCTTTACCAAATCGCCTGACTAGCTACTTAAGGGTACAAAATAAGCATTAGCCCGACAGAAAAGCGCCAACTTGGCAAAACTGGTCAATGTCAATGTCGATGATGGGAGATATGGTTCAGAGAAGTAGAACGATCTACTTGACCAACAACCCACCGGTAGTGCCAACAGGTGAGCGACACCTCGCGTGTTTTGTTTTTGTTGATTTTGTTGCTGTAATTGGTTTTATGTGTTTGTCATTTGTTGTTGGCTGTTTGTGTTTGACCTGCAGTTTTGGAAGTCTGTTGTTGTTATTGTTAGGTGACTGACCGGTGGGCTCAGGTTCAAGGCCTAAATATGTTTTTCTATGGTCTACTTTTCTGTGTTTTTAACGCCTAAAGTATTGTCTTAGCTCCAGCATAGGTTTTGTGACTATGGAAGTGATAATTACTAAGCCAGAGTGTGAGGCGCCGGAATTTAACACGCAATATTCATTAGAACCCAACGACTGATCATTGCGTCGTCATGTGTTTCTATTACAGTTTGTTAGGCTCTACAAATCTAACTGTACATGATTGATGCATGCTTGTTGTGTCGTGTTTGAACCTGTAGAAAATCAGAGAGCCTTAGCTCTACACGCAATTGATGCATTTTTTTTTCTGCTCCCGAACGATGACGCAAATTTCACACGGCGCGGCAGGTCGGTGACTGTCGGGAATAATTATGAAGTTTTACTTTCTATAGATTCTGATGAAATTGTAACAAATTTCAGCGTCATGTTTTGAACTGAAGCTTTCCGAATAAACGGACTCATTGCTAATCATAGATACTTATCGAATAGTAAATGTTTCAATATCTACTCATTGAGTTGATGGCGGCTAAGAAGTGTATAGGAAAAAAATGCAACATTTTGTTTAATAAACAATTTTTGAAAGCATGGATGCAAATTGATGAAATTTTCAGTGAAATTACCTAGTTATGTAATGTAAACGTATACAAAATTTGGTGACCAACTAATGAGTGGATTTTGAGATAGCGTCCAATACTGAAGTTCATTGACTAAATTTTTTGGACAGGATCGAGAAAAAATCCAGCAAAATCCCAGTGGAAGACCTAAAAACAGCTGGAAATCAACAATTTACATGGTTAATCATTTATTAAGTCCTAGAGGGCGCAAAAGTGAGCTAAAAATTTAATAAAAGTGAGGATTATTGATTCCATTAAGTGCGAGGAATGTGAGAGGTTTTTTCAAGCTCAATCTAAAAATATGAATAGAGGAAGTAACAAAATGTCATATTTTTCTGACTGATTCGTCAAGCCTACTTATAAATTTGCTTGAATTTTTCAAGGTAGAAATGCCCACCATCAAAATAAACAAAATACGGTGGTCAAACCGTGCGCAAAATATTTGGACCGCTTGTGAGGAGATATTTTGAAAAATTTCGTAATGGACAGCAGAATGAACTCTTCAGTGGTCACCTGGCAGGATTCCAACCAGAATTCTATCGTTGACATGTCTCACCTGTATTTTTCGAAGCTGAACAAGGAGGAAAAATTGAAAAAAAAAATTATGGGCCCTATAACATAAGACGAGTCACGAGTCATTTTACTCGATTGACCCATTTTGGCATTAAAGTAGTCGAATCGAGTCAAACTTCAGTCGAGTAGCTCGACTGAGTCGACTGCTTGAAAGTCCGTGACTCAGCTGTCACGATTAAGCGAGCCAAGATTGTTTTGATCTGGCCCTGCAGCTGAGGTGCCAGGTGTCCTGATTTATCAGGATTTGTCCTAATTTTCGAGAGACCGCAAATTCTAAAACGTTCAGTTATTCGGTGAAATCGTTCGCAAAAATCCGTAATAAATGAAATGTGCAAAATGGACGTCGTCTCCCAATGCATGAAAAAAAATAAACTGACTGAGAAAACTGCATGCCTCGTGGATTTCAGGGTACCGTTTCCTGAGAGCTGCATCGAATTCGCCAAAATGCTTTAATTAGCTAATGGTAAATATTTTTTGTCTTTTGTTTTGATTTTCGTTCGATTTCCATATTTCTTTTATTGTAGACCCCAGAGCAGTGGGCAGATGGTGTTAAAATAATCGAAATCACGAGCTGATCCTCGACAAGAACCTATATCGGAAAATGCTGGCAGCAGCACCCCGAATGTGGGGCGCGCAGCACGCAACAGCAGGACCTTTTCGGGAAAGTGCTTGCAGCAGCCAAATAATATTCCCAATAATGTGTGGTTCGAAATAAACGTAACAACTGAATCCTTCAGGGAGAGTACTAGCAGAGTTTGGCCTGTAATTAATTGATAGTCTCCCGAACAACTTAACATTATTACTACAACCTGTAAAAAGCAGTAAAACACACGCACGCATGCACACACACACACACGCACACAATCTTGTGAAATTTTAAATAAAAACACTTATTTTCATTTCCCAATCTATAGCATTGATGCATGGTATGGTTAAGTTTTATTGAGGAATGTTTTCCATCTTTCTAATTTACCGATTAATTCGAAAGCATAGGAAGTTGTCTTTGTTTCAAAAGGATTAATTTTTGCTTTGTACAGCCACAAAAACAATTTCTGTTCAAAAATTAATGAAAGGTTTGTGTATAAGAATATTACCATTTATTGTAACTAATCATAAGTAAAAATAAATTATTTGATACAATTAATAAAATAAGTAAAACAATCTCCATCGTTTACGGAATTTTTCTAGGTCATGACTTTGATTTCACAATATCAGGCCTCTCGAAAATCAGGACAAATCCTGAAAGATCAGGACACCTGACACCCCTGCTGATATTTGACACAAAGGGCTGAAGTAAGCAAACATTTCCGTACCAAGTTTTCAGTCAAGAAACCCACAGGAAGAAGAAAATTGAAACCAATGAAACACGTAATGGGCAACATGGCCGTCTTCATTGCAACAATTTCAACCAGCGGCAGTTTTCTAATAATCCTTAAAATGATATCTGCGGCTCGGGAATGTCAATCAAAGGGATCTTTGGTAATATTAATAAATTATGGTGGGGCAGAAAATGCAGAGTTTGCAGCATAATCCTTGTTAAAATTGATTCTAAATTTGCAGTATGACAACAACAGATGTGTTTGGCAACCAAAATGTTACCCTATTTCGAGTCTGTTATGGGGTGAAGTGTTTAATTTCGGGAACCACACTGACGTTCTGGTACCAAAATTTGGTACGGTGCGTTTGTATGCGATTTGACAGCTGGTTCAGTCCTCTGATTTGACATGAGGAAATATTTCAAGCTGTTTGAAAAAGGTCAACATGACAGTCGCCATTCGAGCAGTTTCACTCGACTACCATAATACAACATTTTGCTCGACTCGTCAGTGACTGGAGTCGAGTCGAGTTGCTCGACTCGTTTTATGTAATAGGCCCCTATGTCTAGTACTTGAGCAGGCTAACGATCTATGGAAACTGCAAATTACTCGGTCTTTCATAACGATTGACACGATGAATACCAAAAAAATACAAAGCAGACTGCCTCCAAATACGACCGTTTTCTCTGCAAAGCACATGAATAGGTCCCACAAAGTTTAAACTCTGTTTAAGTTGGATCTGGAATCGTGCCACTAGGCGAAAATTTGGGGTGGAGTAATAAAAAGTCAAGTATATTGCTTTTTTTTGCCAAAGGAGGACAATCGTCTAAATTTGTTATAACTTCGACAAAATTCAAAATTCAGTAAACAGCAAACGTAATCAAAAATAGCCTTGATTTAAAAAAAAGGTGGTTCGTAGTATGCATTATAGATGGCGCACGAGTTGCCCAAAAATTAAAGTCCAAAAATTTCTTCATTCGAAGCTATCTCAAAAGCCACTTGACAGAAAATCACAAAAATTAACATATGTAAACATTACATCACCAGGTAACTTTGATGGAAATTTCATCAATTTCCATCATCCATGCATTCGAAAGCTAGTCGCAAAACAAACTGTTGCATTTTTATTTTTTTCGAATACACTCCTTAATAGAAAATTGAAGATTTATCTTTAAATATAGCTTTATAGTTTTCAGCTATTAAGTTTTCTACGTTTAAAAGATAATACGTCCAGCTTTATAAGGAGAAATTTGGTAACTTTTTAACAATCTTTAATTCTTCAATTTGGAATATAATCACATTGCTAACTTACTTCGAGATACCTCATTTTTTCGATTGACGCGTGTTGATTTACTGAGAATCATTACTCAAATGTGATACTTTTTATACAGAAACATCATTTTACATAATTGTTAACAACACTTTTGTTAGCTCAAAGACACAAAATTTGTAGAATTTGATCCAGTGGTTTTTGAGCGATAAAAAACGCCAAATAAGGGTATTTGCAGGCTTAGATTTCTATGCGATCCTTAATGTGTTAAATGTCTAAAGTAAGGTTGCCAGATTGCCCGGTTTTATCCGAGTTTGCCCGGATATTTGACACAAAATTACGGAATAGTCCGGCCCGGCCCGGCCCGTTTATTCGGAATTCATTGAAAAAAGCCAGCATTTGCCGGGATTTTTCCACTTTATTTCGCAAACCAAACAAAAGCACAAATATTGTGTTTCAAAAACTTTTTACTTATGCCTCCAAAACGATTTTTTTAAGCAGGTTTTGCAAAAATACTCATGAAACGTTTTTCGGAAGCCTAAAATACGATTTAAAATCTGTCTATAAATTTTGATGAAATTTTTTTTTTCAATTTTTTAATCTTGTTTTTTGTTGAGTAATTTCTGAATTTTGACAGAACTTGCCCGGATATTACCCGGATTTTTGAGCGTCAGTTTGGAAATGAAATGCCCGGGCCTACAATTTGGAAGCACTTTGAACAAAATGATCGACTTTGCGTGAAAGATTTTTGAAAGAAGGTATATTTGAATAAAGTAAAAACGAGAACCATTTTGGGTATTTTTGTGACGTCATAAAAACTATTGTATCGAAATTTTAAAGAAAAACACGTTTTAGAACAAAAATGTATTTCAATTTCATTTTTATTGTGCTGTAAGGCCTCTATTAACTATGTTATGAAGCTTTTGATCCTTTGAAGATTGCATGATGTATTATTTCTTATTTTTATTAACGAATGCAATGTAAACTTGAAGCTAAAACGTAAGAAATGAAGCGAAACTCCGCTTTAAAATGATCTAGCTGCTGGTTATTGAGTGTTCAATTGATTGTCATGATTTTTATCCAATCGGTTTACCAAATACAATTCTAAGGCAGAACAATTAACAGCAATAAAAAATTGTTAGCTAGGTTTACTTAAATGCCAATTTAACATTGTGGAGCGAAATCTGCACTGACTTGAACATTTTTATGGAAGACTTTGCACTTATTTTAAAGTAATGCAAATTTGAGTTGGGAATATTCACCATTTTTTCGAATTTTGGTGGTGAATAACTTGAAAATTCAATTTTTCATACTAATCTTGAAGAGCAAGAAACCTTCTAGAATAACATTTTTTCAAAGTAGAAAATTCCCAGCAGATTCTTTGAATCATTAAAAAAAACAAATTTCCTAGTAAATTAACAGATTTTTCGTGATTGTAACGTCGCAGTCTGTACCAATACTAATACCAATATAAAATTTCAGCTAAATTGAACTTGATTAATAGGTGCCTCAAAGCGCTCAAAGTTTTGGTTTTTCATCCAAAAAAATTATCAAAGAGAAGACCAGCGGAAATTGAAAAAATCAAAATTTTAATTTTGATACCAAATGACTTAAACCTGCATAAAATGTCGAAATCTTTCGTTATAATTGATATTTAAACTTTGATAGCAAATGACTTAGAAATGCATGAACCGTCGAGATCTGGTTCTAAGAAACAAGATTTTGGGACTTAGTTGGTTTTTCGGAAAAAAAAAATCCAAGAAGTCGATTTTTGAAAAAAAAAAATTAGAAATAACATTTGGTCAAAGATAGTCAAAATTAACACATTGCAGACTATCAACAAGATATCTCGATATTTCGCTTAATGCATGTGCGCTGACAACTCAATGAGGTACAAATAAATTTATGTAAAAATTCGATTTTCCCGATTTTTGTTTTGGCCCCTTACGTGATTTTTTAAATTTTGAAATCAATTTTGGACAAACAATTTTTATTCGAGATAACATCAAACTTCGACGTTTTAAAGTCATTTGGCATCAATATATCGATGAAATGCGAAAAAGAATCACACATTCAATTGCGGTTAACTCATTTCAGTCAACTCGTACTCGTCACAATCTTTTTCAAACTCGTTTGTCACTCTTTTGAACTTAAATTCCTGAAATACTGAGCTGTCTGGCTTACTGAAAACATATTTTAGAACACAAAAAAGTGAAAGTTATTTTTCTGTTTATACTGTAGCCATTTTGGATTTGTTAAAAAAGGCATATTCACTTAGATTTTCCAAGTGTACATAAATCTGTTCGAAAAAATGATCAGATACTCATATATACAATGAGTTTATACGAAAAAATACAAACATAAATATTGGATCTACAAGGAAAGGTCCAAAGTATCGTCATTTTAATTGTTTTTTAGTAAGAATATCTTTGAAAATTTATATAATTTTCCACCCCTAAATCTTGACGCATTTCCGAATACAAGCTTTGAAAGCTGAAATGTAGAATAATTTATTTGAAAAAAAAAACAAAAAATAATTGCATCTGATATTTTCAAGCTATGATAGTTAAATTTATTTTAACCCTTCATTTCATGATTTTTTATTTTTCCTTAAAAATCATTTTAAACAATTGGAAATGATGTGTACATCAAGAGAAAAAAATTAAAATAAAATGCGATTCTTCACTTTTTTCATACATTTATTGTTGCAAATTTGTTACTTTATGAAACGAAGGGATAAACAATATTATGACGGAGATTGGGCTTAAATGGGTGATCAGTAGACCGCTGCAAACTTTCTATGGAAATTTCACTTTATAAATTTTAACATCTCCCATAACTTTATGGGTAGTACTGCCAGAAAAAGCAACAAAAATTTTGGAAGTAAATCTTTCAGTTCTGAATTAGCGCAACGAGTTTTAATTTCAAATGGAAAGTTGTATGGGGAAACAAGACTTTTGATTTAAAAAATCACCAGAGATGTACTGAAAGTTGAAAAAAATATAACTTTGGATTTTAAATATTCCCTAATTCTTGCAGTACATTTCATGTGAAAAAACCGCCTGCCAACGCCTGCCATTTTGAAAGACTTTTCAATGGATTCAGATTTTTTATTTAATAATGGTTATAACTTTCTTCATGAAAAATTTAGATTTTTCTCACGTAAGTAAAAATTTAAGTTTTAGAATCAGCTAAACCAAGAATTGAAGACAAACTTCATTTTCAGCTTATTAGAATTTTCTGGACGATTTGATATGCAATTTACTAATATGCATCAAATTTCCATACAAAATTGAAACGCGTTGCGCTAACTCCCGAATCAACCAAATCATCTCAACTTTTACTCTGATAGTAGATGACCTTAAAATGCATAGATTGTAGTTGTAGTCATTAGACTCATTAGTCAATAGTCATTAGTCAATTGACTAACAAAACATTCTAATTTAATGTTGCCAGAATTTTTTCACCACCTATCCGGCAAAGTTGCCGAAATCACAAAAAATCTGTTATTTACAGCAAAATTCAGATTTTATACTTTGAATTGAAAATTATGAAAACATTGGTCATTTTAATTTATTTTACCCAATTTAAATGTAAAAAAATACCCAATTTATCATGGATTTGCTTTTAAACTGAAGAAAATTTCATAACAAAAACCATCACAGAGTTTTGGGGTAAAATCACAGAAAATCAGAATTTTTTTTCTAAAAAACACAGATGTTTTTTCGAAATTCTTGCTATCCGGGCCGGACAATTCCGGGCAATTTAAAATGAAAACTTAGAAAAATCCGGGCATTTGATTTGAAAATTGACGACCAAAAATCCATGCAATATTCGGGCTATCTTTGTCAAGAGTCAAAACCCAAAATTTACTCAACAAAAATCAAGAAAAAACTTAAAAAAAAAATTTCCTACAAATCCATCGGCTTTTTACAACAAAATTTGTTTTTTGCCAAATAAAATGTATGAATCCGGGAAAGATACGGGCATTTTTCAATAAAATTTTGTTTTAAATCTCGGATAAAACTGAGCAATCAGGCAACCTTATTTTAATTATATCAGAGCTAATTTTTATACCGCCTTCGTTTTACTTAAGCCTAAATTAGGAGGCATTCACATGGAAGATCATTTTATGTTTTAAAAAGATTTTCAACCCTTACTTCTGTTTATGATTTTAAATAAAATGGAATTTTTGGTTGCTCGGAAATTCTCTAATTTACGATAACACTTCTCAATGCTATTCATAAATCGGTAAAGGATTATAAGCTAAGTGATGAAGTACGTTCAAAGCCCTACATTTTGATAGTACACACTTGTCAGAACATCCATCGGTTCCAGAATAAGCGATGGTATTTCTCAGTATAAAAATGTTTACTTACTAGAAACTTTGTGTATATTTTTAAAACACTTTCTATTTCACTACTTTCAGTATTCCTGATTTTTATTCCCAATCTTCCATTTAAATTAACTTGTTCAAGATGTTCTTACGCGTTCACATATATGTCAGTTTAGTCTGGCCAATAAAATACAATTGAATAGATGTATACCAGATTGACAATGTATGTATGGAAAAAAAAGGTTCGTATCGCATTTTGATAACCGATTATATACATTTCGTAGATTGGCCCTAAAAAATTACCTGTGCAATATTTAAGCGCAATGCGACTTTATTGAGGAGTGCCTCAAAACACTCAAAGTTTCGTTTTTTTGACTCTCGAAAATTACCTTAGGAGGAACTTAAAGAAATAGGAAAAATCGAAATTTCAATTTGATGCCAAATGCCATGAAATGCATGAAACGTCCAGACCTCGTGTCGCCTTGAAAAAAAATTGCCCGAAAACCAACTTTCTGAAACTTACCGTTTTTTCGGTTGGTAATTTTTGAAATCCTATAGTCGATTTTTGACTATAAGTGATCTGTTTTTGAAATTCGAGATGACCCATTTGGCTGATATCTTCCTTAAACGGCAGTAAACAAAAAAAATAAGAACCATGTTTCGGAAAACATTACATTGTGGTGTAAAATTTCAGTTTCATAAAAAATGCTGTCTAAGTCAATTAACTTTTTGGAAAGATAAATTGTAATATGAGCAAAAAAGCATATCTTTAGCATACACAAGTCGTTTTAAGTTTTTAAATTTGAGGGGATTTTTCCTTATCTGACGAGTTTGCGCCGGGGGTCTTCAGATCTTCCCCTAAATTGGAAGTTTGATTCATTTTTACAACTTTAAACACATGTTTTTTCAGATTTCATAGATTTTTATTTTTCGATTTAGATTCGGTAAGATTATTTTTAAATAAAGTTAAGCCATATTTCAAAACTACAAAACTCTGCTACTTTTCAACGAAAAACATAAAATTGCACATCAAAACGTATGGAAATGTTGATAGCTTTCTGAATAAAATATTTGAAAAATTTTCTGCTATGGCCTTTAAAATGAAAAGTTGTAAATAAGCTTAAAATAGTGTCTAAAAGTACCCTCTACATCACCGAATATTCTGCAAAATATACCATTTTCTAGCCGAATTTATGAAGCAACTTTTATTTGAAGACACCAAAGTGAGGCAACAACTTCTTTAACAGTTTTGAAATAAATAATGACAACAAAAAGCTTTTTTTGCATCGAAAACAACAAATTCTTTTAAAAACGTAGGAACAAAAGTACTTATCTAAACAGGTTAAAGCACTATTTTTTAGTGCTTCGTCAAGTGTTTTCAGCAAAACTGAATTCCAGTTGCAACCAATTATTTAAGAATCGTATTGTTAATGTAATATTACCTTTAATGGGAATGCGACAGTACTTTTGACACCGATTATAACTGATTTACAATTTTTCATTTAAAGGTCATTACTTAATCTCATTTATAAAAATGCAGGCGTTTTCTTTGTAAGACCATTACGTATAAACGGACGGTCGGAATGAAGGGAAATTTGGTATCCGAGAGATTTTCGGGTCAGAGATAGTTTGAATAGGAATAGTTTCACGAATCCTATTTTTTATGGAAAGGGGTTCCCCTTACAAAATCAACTTCAAATGGGACACAAAAATCGATTCGCGAGCACGATGAAGTTAAGGTAGATGAAATAAAACATTTATTACGATTCATTTATGTAAAGGTAAAACGAAGTTTACCGGGTCAGCTAATTTTTTATAAATATTTTAATAGGGAAGCTGATAAAATTGCAATGCGTTTTCAGGTTCTATTTTTTTTTTGTATTTCAGTAAAAAATAAAAAAAGTCATGTAGTTTTGAAATATGGTTTTATTTTATTGACAAACAAATTTTACCAGATCTTACTTGAAAAATATTTTTTTTAAATCTTAAAAAATTCATGTGTTTTAAAGTCGTAAAAATGAACAATTTTTGGAAAGATCTGAAGACCCCCGGCGCAAGTTGTCTGATAATAAAAAAAATCTCCAGTAGTGTTATGAGCTGAGACGCCAGTTACCAAAATTTTTCAAATTAAGGTACCAAAATAAAAGCCACTTCAGATAATTTTCAAATCATCAGATAAGCAGCTTTAACTAGAATGTATCTCACTCTATGTGCAGAAGGTCTAAATTGGTTTGAAATTTGGCTTAAATTTTTTATGTTAAAATTTAAAATAATTTTAAACTACAGTGAAGAACTAATTTTTTTCTGTATCATGAGTTCAATGTCATGTAATTAGACTGGAATGACGAAGGTTAAATTATCTTTACTTTTTGAAATCATTTGCTTTTCCCTAGTTCTAACTTCTGTTTGACTTCTACTTCAAATGTTATGATCGCTTCGCACACCTTCCGAAAGATTAAAAGCTATTTTGATCGACGATCCGTCAAGTTTATTTATTTTCGCTAAGCCTATGAGAACCAATAAGTCAACGGCAAACCGGTCCAAATGCGGTAGACGCCATCCAACATTTTTTGGAACCGCCTGGTGGCCTATAAAAATATACGCAACCGGTAATTTGCAGACTTCTGGCCGGATTTTTTTTTTACACTTTTCTCATAGGAACTGATTTAAGACCATATTTGAATTTGCAGCTCACTAACCGGTCCGGACCATTTGTCAAACTGTGTCCCAAATCGAAACGTAAATCAGCTCGAGAAAAAAAAACCCGTTGATAGGCGGTGCTGCTGACTCAAACTTTTCGGAAAGATTGCCCCAAAGCTGTAACTAATAAAGTGGTGATGGAGGCTTCCTCGTTCAGCGCGATTTGATCTTTGCACTTCCGTGGATATTTTTTATTGTGGAAAATAGATGATTTTAGATAAAGTTTGTTTTCAGATGTAAATTAAGAGGATTGTGAATCTACAGACTTAGGGTGTTCTACTATTAATTAATCGCTGCCAAATTTTTCCGTATCTGTGGAAGGGTTTTTCTTTAACATAAGCAGGGGGTTCTCGATATTGTAAAATGCTAGCGAAGTTCATTTTGGATAATAGGTGTCAATATTGGTATCAGTTTAGAAGAATATTTAACCTTTTCTCTAATTTCTGACGCACTCAATGTTTGATGAGACAGAGTATTTAAATTTCAACATTTAACATAAATAGCATTTGTACTAGCACTTAGGGTACACAGTAAAAAAATATACATCAGTGTTATTCTGAAAAAGATTCACCAACCTTAAACGGGCCAAAACGGAATGTTGTTTTCATCCATTCGAGAGCTATTTTGTTTGCTCAGCGCTCAACAAGCGCATGTTTATCTGTTCTATTCGCGAACTGGCGCTATCTCCGAATAATCGGTAAGCAAAAATTGGCCAATGGACTGACCAGACCATCTACTCTACTCTTCACAGTCTTCTACCTCCAGTCTGTTCAACAACCTACCTAAAAAGTCGTTCAGTGTGAGTTTGAGCGCCCTTACAAACGGGTAGTAGCTCGTATTTTCGTTCATTTTACCGGTTTCCTTAGTTCAAATTGGGCATCCGGCTCAATCGGTAGAAGTCCTTGACTGTCATCGGATTGTATTGTGAATAGAACTGTCAAAACAAACGGAAAAAATAAAAGGTTCAAAAGTGTCAAAAATAACCCACCAAAACATGGTCCTGGTGAGCACCTCGTCTAGGCGATCCGGCAATTGCTGTTATCAGTTAGGTAATTGTCAACGGGTTTTGATTTGTAATCTTCTACCGAAGACGTCACTGTTGTTGTAGGTTTTATTCTCAAGAAAAATAAAGCAAAGAGAAACAACGGATTCGTCGAGATGGTTCTGTCACATGGTAGCTCAAGTGTTTGCAAACACAGCTCGTTTTGCGTTGTTTATAGTGAACTTAACGTCAATCTTTACTAAAACTATTCATATGAGTAAGTGTATCTGAGATACAATAAAAACCACAAAGATGATGTTATTTTTTCAGCTTTCTGCATTTTTCTTGAAATTCTTTCCAAAGTTGTATTGTTTTGAAAAAGGTGTTTTAAAAATAGCACTGGTATGTAAATACTCATATTCAGTGAATTCAACAATGTAAGAGCTGATATTGGTTTTTTCCAAAGGTTGAGCATCCAATTTAATTTTCTCCAGCATCCATTTCAGTGATCCTCATTCGATTTCCAAGAACAGTTTTAAAATTATTTATTTTAAACAAAAAGATATCGTTCATACTGTTGAATATTACAAAAATATTGAAAGCAAAGCTTAAATTTATGCCTGATCAAAATTTCAGAAATTGTTTTTAACGAAGAAACTTACGGAAATAATCATTTTGTTTTAATTTCTGTTTTAAGCTCAAAAAAAAAAATTTCCCAAATATGGCGAAACTTCGAACTTCGAATATCACAATTTTTCAGTATCTGTTTCAAAACATGAGCATCGAAAATGACAAAAATGACAAAAATGACAAAAATGACAAAAATGACAAAAATGACAAAAATGACAAAAATGACAAAAATGACAAAAATGACAAAAATGACAAAAATGACAAAAATGACAAAAATGACAAAAATGACAAAAATGACAAAAATGACAAAAATGACAAAAATGACAAAAATGACAAAAATGACAAAAATGACAAAAATGACAAAAATGACAAAAATGACAAAAATAACCAAAATGACGAAAATGACAAAAATGACAAAAATGACAAAAATGACAAAAATGACAAAAATGACAAAAATGACAAAAATGACAAAAATGACAAAAATGACAAAAATGACAAAAATGACAAAAATGACAAAAATGACAAAAATGACAAAAATGACAAAAATGACAAAAATGACAAAAATGACAAAAATGACAAAAATGACAAAAATGACAAAAATGACAAAAATGACAAAAATGACGAAAATGACAAAAATGACAAAAATGACAAAAATGACAAAAATGACAAAAATGACAAAAATGACAAAAATGACAAAAATGACAAAAATGACAAAAATGACAAAAATGACAAAAATGACAAAAATGACAAAAATGACAAAAATGACAAAAATGACAAAAATGACAAAAATGACAAAAATGACAAAAAAGGACAAAAATGACAAAAATGACAAAAATGACAAAAATGACAAAAATGACAAAAATGACAAAAATGACAAAAATGACAAAAATGACAAAAATGACAAAAATGACAAAAATGACAAAAATGACAAAAATGACAAAAATGACAAAAATGACAAAAATGACAAAAATGACAAAAATGACAAAAATGACAAAAATGACAAAAATGACAAAAATGACAAAAATGACAAAAATGACAAAAATGACAAAAATAACAAAAATGACAAAAATGACAAAAATGACAAAAATGACAAAAATGACAAAAATGACAAAAATGACAAAAATGACAAAAATGACAAAAATGACAAAAATGACAAAAATGACAAAAATGACAAAAATGACAAAAATGACAAAAATGACAAAAATGACAAAAATGACAAAAATGACAAAAATGACAAAAATGACAAAAATGACAAAAATGACAAAAATGACAAAAATGACAAAAATGACAAAAATGACAAAAATGACAAAAATGACAAAAATGACAAAAATGACAAAAATGACAAAAATGACAAAAATGACAAAAATGACAAAAATGACAAAAATGACAAAAATGACAAAAATGACAAAAATGACAAAAATGACAAAAATGACAAAAATGACAAAAATGACAAAAATGACAAAAATGACAAAAATGACAAAAATGACAAAAATGACAAAAATGACAAAAATGACAAAAATGACAAAAATGACAAAAATGACAAAAATGACAAAAATGACAAAAATGACAAAAATGACAAAAATGACAAAAATGACAAAAATGACAAAAATGACAAAAATGACAAAAATGACAAAAATGACAAAAATGACAAAAATGACAAAAATGACAAAAATGACAAAAATGACAAAAATGACAAAAATGACAAAAATGACAAAAATGACAAAAATGACAAAAATGACAAAAATGACAAAAATGACAAAAATGACAAAAATGACAAAAATGACAAAAATGACAAAAATGACAAAAATGACAAAAATGACAAAAATGACAAAAATGACAAAAATGACGAAAATGACAAAAATGACAAAAATGACAAAAATGACAAAAATGACAAAAATGACAAAAATGACAAAAATGACAAAAATGACAAAAATGACAAAAATGACAAAAATGACAAAAATGACAAAAATGACAAAAATGACAAAAATGACAAAAATGACAAAAATGACAAAAATGACAAAAATGACAAAAATGACAAAAATGACAAAAATGACAAAAATGACAAAAATGACAAAAATGACAAAAATGACAAAAATGACAAAAATGACAAAAATGACAAAAATGACAAAAATGACAAAAATGACAAAAATGACAAAAATGACAAAAATGACAAAAATGACAAAAATGACAAAAATGACAAAAATGACAAAAATGACAAAAATGACAAAAATGACAAAAATGACAAAAATGACAAAAATGACAAAAATGACAAAAATGACAAAAATGACAAAAATGACAAAAATGACAAAAATGACAAAAATGACAAAAATGACAAAAATGACAAAAATGACAAAAATGACAAAAATGACAAAAATGACAAAAATGACAAAAATGACAAAAATGACAAAAATGACAAAAATGACAAAAATGACAAAAATGACAAAAATGACAAAAATGACAAAAATGACAAAAATGACAAAAATGACAAAAATGACAAAAATGACAAAAATGACAAAAATGACAAAAATGACAAAAATGACAAAAATGACAAAAATGACAAAAATCACTAAAATGACAAAAATGACAAAAATGACAAAAATAACAAAAATTACAGCAATGACAAAAATGACAAAAATGACAAAAATGACAAAAATGACAAAAATGACAAAAATGACAAAAATGACAAAAATGACAAAAATGACAAAAATGACAAAAATGACAAAAATGACAAAAATGACAAAAATGACAAAAATGACAAAAATGACAAAAATGACAAAAATGACAAAAATGACAAAAATGACAAAAATGACAAAAATGACAAAAATGACAAAAATGACAAAAATGACAAAAATGACAAAAATGACAAAAATGACAAAAATCATTTGTCATTTTTGTCATTGTTGTAATTTTTGTCATTTCTGTCATTTTTGTCATTTTTGTCATTTTTGTCATTTTTGTCATTTTTGTCATTTTTGTCATTTTTGTCATTTTTGTCATTTTTGTCATTTTTGTCATTTTTGTCATTTTTGTCATTTTTGTCATTTTTGTCATTTTTGTCATTTTTGTCATTTTTGTCATTTTTGTCATTTTTGTCATTTTTGTCATTTTTGTCATTTTTGTCATTTTTGTCATTTTTGTCATTTTTGTCATTTTTGTCATTTTTGTCATTTTTGTCATTTTTGTCATTTTTGTCATTTTTGTCATTTTTGTCATTTTTGTCATTTTTGTCATTTTTGTCATTTTTATTCAGATGTGCTCTACTTTTGGCAAATGTGACGACTTTGCATTTAAAGTAAATTTCATTCATGCTGTTTTTATATTTATCACTCTTTGTGGAGTTCCATAAGAATCTATTCTAACAATGCAAAAGTCCACTTCAAATTGATTTTAAATCGCATTCATACGCATGTTGCGTACACAATCATTTTTCGCTATCTCTAAACGTGACGTCCGCGCCAATCAATTGAACTACTCTACTGGCTTCCTATGGAGTTATCAGCGTTGAATCAAACACTCGACTGCCTTATATTTAATCAATCGAAACGATATGGGGTTGCTTTCACACCAAACAATGAGCGAACGTGATTTAGCAATAAAAAATGGCGTACAAAAACCAACCCAGCTTTAAGCCAAACCACGAGTGATTGACTATTATCAACATATGTATATGGGCAGAAATAGGTGATAAGAAATCAATTAGCCAATCTGAAGACAAACAGCTGATCGGTGGAATCGGTAGGCTTAAACTGACTTGAGCTGCTTTTTCTGAATCGACCGAACAGCGCAGGTGTAAGCCGGAAAAATTGGCACAAACAATTTAATATGGGTAAAAAAACCACCTTGTAACAATTTTTCGCGACAATCGTTTACTTTTGATGATTTTAAATTATGGTAATACCCATCTCTAGAATATTCATCCGGCGCTCCCCCTAATGACTGTCAATGATTATTTACCTGTTTGGAATGGAATTTCTGCCCACTGGATTTCACAATGTTGATGCAATACGTTCCGGCGTTTTTGTCACCGAGCGGGAGCAACGATCGTTGAATTGATGTGTCTTCTCTCGGAACGGCGGGAGCCCAATTACCATAAAGGCTAGGGTTATGTAATCTGTAAATATACAATACAAGTGAAAAAAAAACATTTCAATTTATTTGCAAAAAAATAAAATAAAATCACATGTCTACCCTTAGTTTAAACTAAGCTCATGAAAACTGGAATGATAAGTATCGGTCACAGGTTTAAAGACCAACGATGAGTCATATTTTTTTTAATGTTAAGCTCGAGTTTCGTGGCCCAAACGGCGAACTCGTTTTCATCTCAGAGAGCTGCTTTACATTTTGGAACGGAAACAACAAACCTTACATGAACTTTGAAAAAAAAAGTTGTTCTAAACTGGAGCAGATTTTGTTTCCGGTGTGAAACATTGTTAGATCTAGTCGAACGAACATATTCAATTAAACATTATAATAACAGTTCTGTAAAGGAAAACTTCTTTTCTAAATCTTAATCAAGATCAAATCCTAAGTATCATATTTTCCCGACACTTCTTCCCAAAGAAGAATGAGTCATTGCTTCAATGTGTACAGCAAAAGCAAACGAAATGGTTCAAGCATCAGCTCAAGCTGTGAAAAGAAAGGGGTGTAATAATTCTTATTGCTGGTAATTAAATTGTAAAATGATATCGTTACTTGGCCCAGTTACTTAAGATAGCCGAAGCACAACTTTGTTGGTGGTCATCAAATCATGAAAAAATCAATTTCATATAAATTCACAAATCTTTCAAAAAACCTTCAGAGTTTAAAATAAAAAAAATTGCAGATATTTTGAAAGAAATGCAATGGTGAACTCTTAGGCAACAAACAAAAAGAAGCCCAGTAATTTCTGTTTATCCAGAGTTAGGTCAATTGTTCCAAAAATTCGATTTTTTTTTAATGAAGGGTATATTTAAATTATTATTTTTAACGCATAAGTTGTTTCGTTTTATTTGAGTTGTGAAATAAAACAGTTTGTTAAAAACTGTATGGTTTTCTCAAAAAACTCAACTTCAACGTAAAAAAAAACGATAAATATTATATCTGAAGAAAAATTTCCAAAAAAGAAGGATTTTGTTATCAATTAAACATTGAAATGACAAAGCGAGATGAATCAATTCGGATTTGAAAGGACTGACGCCCAAACGTATACAAAATTCAGAATTATAAAATATACTAATTTCGTGCTCTCAAAGCTTAATTAAAAACTGAAAATTTAAAACTTCGAAGCTGTAAATAAAGAATATAAATTGCATTCGAAATGTGCGATTACTCACAGAAATTTTTTTACAAATTTGAAATATCGTAAATAGCAAGAGTTCAATCAAATTCAAAACCCCGAGAGCCAAAACACATTTATTTGAAGTTTGAATTATACAAATTGAAAAGCCTCTTTGAAATCAAAGAAATTGAAAATAATATAACTTCTTGCGAAATGTGAACGTTATGTTGAAGAGTGCACTTAGGAGTTCTTCTGTTGAGTAAACTACTTATAAATTTTAACAAAACATAATTTCTCCATTTTTTATTTTTCAACCTGGTTTTGAATTTGAATGAAAATTGCGTTTTGGAATTAAACCTATTTCTGATACTTGAAGTTCGATGAAAACTCTTTGAAGAAGACAGATCGAGTAAGCTTTCGAATACATAACTTGCGCTTCGGGATTAATCAAACAGGAAAAAACTAAAAATGTTAATAAGAATACAAATCCAATCTCATGAAATTAATGGTTGAAATAATAATTTAAAAAACCATTATCAACAAATAACGTTTCGAAAAGCAAAAAAAAAAGAATGGAAACGTTGAAGTTCATGAATGCCATTTTATTGTAAAGCTATAATATTTCAGTATATTGAACAATTACATCGAAATCGAGGTACATCAATAAATTTTACTGCAAAAATATAAAAACCGTAAGTTTTTAATCTAGATAACATTACATAAAATTTATGTTTCAGTTAAAAAATGATTAACATTTAGATCGATTAACCTTTAATTTTGCATTTCAATTTCAACATAGAAAGTTTTTGTTAAAAATTCAGTTTTCACAACTTAAATGTATTTACCAACGCAAGATTAAAAATACAGATGTAAAATTTATAATAAACTTTTTTAAGTATATTCGTTCATCTCCAGAATATTTTTTTTCATAAACAACTCATAGTATGGAAAATCTAAAGCTGTGAATTTGAATCTTGAATTCGGTTGTGAACTATGTTTAAAAAAATTCTAAATTTTGTCTATCTAAATAGTGAATTTTGTTATGTTTTTCATGTTTATTACATTTGTTTTAAATTTTCATATATTATTGACAATTGTTGTCACTGTTACTGGATTTTTTTTAATTTTTGAAGGTTAAAAATGTTACAAAGAGTGTTTTTTTAAAAGTCATTTGATTTAAGAATTTAATTTCCCAATTTCTCGTTTCATATAAGTCAAAGGAGGGCCAACATTTTCAACAGGCAGGCCAATTTTTTTTAAGATAAAATTTGCTGGCAGATGGCACAACCAAATTTTCATAAGACCCACTGACCGGGGCCTAGAGGATAGCGTCTTCTTAGCCAGATCCTTGTGAGGGTGTTCGTTTTCTTAAGTATTCTGAACAAAACAAAAAAATAACCGATTTGAAAATAGTTTTAAATTTTTGAACACGCATGGATTGTCTCAAGGTTAGATTATTTGCATGAAGAGTGTGGATGATATAACTCACGTGCTCACAGACAACATAATTTTTACTTTATTGTTGCGATGACGGTTGAATTGAGATTTTTATCTCAGCACATATCCGAGATTTTAAGGGTTCCTCACGATACCCCACCATCCCCTAACTTAGATAGCTGGTTTATTTATTTGAAGTACAGAGCAAATTTATAGTACAAAATTCAACAAATGTATTTTGATAAGTTTGGAAAAAGGACTCGAGTCCAACTTGAATTATGAAAATTGGTCCACTCCACTCTGAGATTATCGGATTTGAACTCTAGCGTGCAGTTTTTGAAAAATGTTCCAAATATAAGCTAAGTTTAAGCCATATCAAGTAAACATATACCTAAATTTTGCTAAAACCTTCAGATAAAGGTTTCGCTTACTATCTTTTAAATGGGATAAAAAAAAAATGCCAAATTTCATAAGACGCGTGAGATATGCCTGATTTTCATATTTTGAAGAAGTAATCCCGAACTTATGGTCGGTATTGTAAATTATTAGAGAAGACTTCGCCATTTTTAAACAAATTGCGTTTGGTTTAATTTGTTGAACTTTTTTAGAAGTTCTAATGTTTTTGAACTTCTGTTTTGTATTGTATTACCAATGTCTGACAACACATACATACATACCCCGTTCAATTTTGGCAGCACGCCCGTACATTTTCCGTTTCCAAAATCGAACGGTTTTATGTCAATTTTGTTATTTTTTATTTTAATTTTTTATTTTTATGTTTAATTTTTATTTTTTATTTTTATGTTTTATTTTTTTTTATTTTTATGTTTTATTTTTATTTTTTATTTTTATTTTTTATTTTTGTTTTCTATTGATGAAATCCACGATTGGCAGTTAGCGTATTGACAATCACTAGTGTAGAGTGTTGCTATGTAGAAACCTTATTAAGACAGCAACTAAACGATAACTCTAATCCACCTTAGAAAGCTTCGTTGAATATATCATTTCAACATTAATTATTCAGAATAAAGGTTAAACATATCATTATCAATTGAATTATTAGATTGGCCCAATTATATCCGCTTAAGCAGCGACGAAACATTTACCGATTTCCAATGTTCAAAACGATTTTTTTCAAATTCGTTCAAACAGATTTTTTCCAAAATACATCCAAAACTATCTTTTTAATTACTTTTTATTTTGAACCGATTACTATTTAGCTGGCATTTTCAACTGTCTTGAGATTGAATATTTAAAACGTTTAAAAGATCATATCTTGAAGTTGTCTGCTTAACTTAGGAACCAAGATATGTGTGCGTTCGTGATTTGTGATGACATAATTCAATATAAAAAAATTCAAAGTATAAAAATACTAAATGATACTTAAAGTGTTAAAAGTGAATAATCACTGTACGGCCGCAGTGAACTGTCCCCCCAAAGAAAATAAGATGTTTTGATATTGCTGATCGAACTTTGACTGAACCCTATTAATGCTAGGTGAGAAAATTAATAATAAATCTTTATATTTCTTATAAAAAATATGATTACAAAAAAAAAAATCCTACAAATCACAATTAATTTTTAAGAACGCAAATGAACTAACATTTGTTAACAACACAGTTAAGCAGCAAAAAACTAAATAAAAAAATTGATAATTTGATTGTAAAAAAAAATTATATTACACAGAAAAAAGCTTAACATGGATCTTAAAATAGGTTAGTAATCGAAACTCTATATTTTCTGGTGTTTTAGCATTCTTTACAAATTGAAAGAAGAAAAAGATTTTTTATTTAAAGAAGAGTTTAATAACGCCTGGTAATCTGTCTTCTGAAAATATCTTAGCTTAACAACTGTAATTTCCTTTTAATTGTTATAATCGCTATTTTTTTTCATTAAAATTATAAAATAACAATTTTTCCAACATTCTATCAATACGCTTTGAAAAAAAATTCTGTTTTCATACCGACATTATAAGAATTATTATACCGAAAACCAGCTTTTAAATACCGATTTTTTATTGTGGCGTCATGGTTTTAAGCAAAAAAAAAAAAGAATTGTTGATCAGCATGCATGTTGCAAAAATCAAACGTGGTTTGTTTTAAATTTGCAGTAATATTTGAAGAAAATTTTGTTGATTTCAATCGAAGCTATCAAAATAAGCAGATAAAATCACTAAATGTCCTAAAAAAAAACATTTCGTTCTGATGGAAACAGTGTCCGAAATTGAAACGTATATCGCTAATTTATCTGCTCCGTTGTAGTAAGAAATTCCACCAAAGGAATCCAACAAGGAAGAATGCTGATTAAAGCTTTTTTTCTAGTATCCTGCCGTTAATCGCTTAAGGCTTATAAATTCGCTTCTTTTTTGTTGACAAATCTATTTTCTTACGAAATTTCTGGTGATGAAACGGAGAAACATACTACACTGAGTGGATAAAATTATTTATGCAAGAAATCTGATGAATGTTGTTTTCCACTAATTGAAGGAGTTTATTTATCTGTAAGTTTTACAAAATTGAAGTTGGAAAATATATATATTCTAACAAAAATGCTATGGACTATTGAGCAATTAGCATTTTAACGCCGGCCTAAAGGTATTGCTTCGTACAAAAATTTACCTAAATAATTTCTAAAATATGATCCATGCGACCTTTCATAGATCCCAAAATTTGGAATTAGAGCCTAGCGCTCACCTAGAAGCTTTCAACGCTCCCAGAAATGTCCAAACCATATTCAAAACCGGTGGTAAGAAGTCATCATATAACAAAAATTTATCGCAAAATGTATGATTCGAAAAAATTCAGGTAACCATAAGCTCTAAAAGCTTGCGTTTTTAAAGCTTTATACCAGCTTTCAAGTGCTAAATTATACTATATCAGTACATCAAGTGCAATTTCGCATTCTAAGAGCCCGTTGAGTGCTTTTCTGCATCATATTAGTATTATACCACTCTTTTAAAATGCAACTAGTAGTTTATCGGCTTTGCACAGTGCTTTTGAAGTGCAACATAGCTTGAAATCAGAATTACAAATACTATATTTTCGAAGCATTAAATTGACAACACACAAGCTTGTTTGAATGCTTTTTAGTACTATGTTTAGAACTTCAGTGACATAAGGCCACAAATTTAGGGCATCAGTTGCTAGAAATTTGATTCCAATGAGGCTTTTTTCACAGATTTAACGCAGACGTAGGTCCATAAGCAGGGTCACTGAAAAATGTCCAAGCCATAGATGTCATGAGTTCGATTCCAAATTGAACCCCATTTGCATTTTCTCAGCACTTTGCATGCTAACGCTATAGCATCAACCAATGCAAACACAGTGCTTTTATAGGGTTATACCAATTTATGCACTAATGCAGCCGTTAATTTTGCAAAACCTGGCTCACAGAGCTAATATGATGCACAGAATCAAGTTCTTTAGTCGACGTTTGAGCAGAATTTGTGCTAGGTTTGAGTGCTTATGGTTACTTGGGTATATACAATTCAAGCTTTCTCAGACTCTTGCTTCGAATTCTTGAATGAGGTTGAAACAGAATTAAAACTTTTTCCAATTGGTTTGAATGGATTAAAATAAACCTTCAACGCTTAGAACATATAAAGATTAAAATTATTTATTTAAAAGCTTTTGGAATAAGCTAAGCGGGATATGATGCCAGCGGGTCTTGTTTTGGCCAGCTATGATGTAGGGCTAGGTGGGGTAATTATGAACAAAATTACTCAGTTTTTCATACTACCTGCTCAAATAAGTAGCTCTTTAATTTTAAAATTCTAGAAAGTAACCAAAAATGAATGACTGGTTTCCTTCTTCATTTTAAGATTTTTTGCTTATTTTAAAGTTGCAGCTTGTGGGCGTAAAATGCTTGTTCACAATTACCCCGTCTGTTCATAATTACCCCCTTGTCTATGGGGTAATTATGAACACTGTAACTATTCTTGTTATGCAATGACTTTCGATATTGGCTTTGTTTCTAGATTGAAACCACATCTAAACAGTGCATAGTAGTGACACTGGTTGATTTTTTAAATTTACTGTTGAGAAGTTCTAGGTTATTCTCAGTTTTACATGACTGGAAGGCATATTTTCATATAATCACAGATCCACAATTCTAAAAACAAAATAAAGCAATGTTTTAGGGTTATTTTCAAGGTTTGGATGGTTATCGTGATTTTGAAGATAAAAAGTAAATTTTGATCATAAACCAATGCTGAGAAAACACGTGTTCATAATTACCCCACATCTTGAAAAGTATGGGGTAAATATGAACACTTCTTTGCGCGAGGGTGGAAATTTTTTTCAACATAAAATCATATCACACCAAATGGAACATCAATTACCAAACGTAAAACTTTCAAAACCAACATTTTATCTCCATTCACATTGACGAAGGAGTCAATTGATAAGACACGTCTCAAAACGATTTCCGTTTCTCATATACATACATTTTGTTAATAACTGTAACTACAAAATTTATACAGTTAGGTTTGCAAGTTATAACTGTAACTTATCAATAAAATGACAGACTATCACATTTGATCAGTTTTGAGACCCTACTATGACCCTAACGGCGCTTACGGCGTTTGTTCGGAATTACCCCTTGTTCATAATTACCCCACTTAGCCCTATGTTATCTGGATGATGATGAAATCAGAACTTTGAACGCTTTGAGATATCCTCAATTCCCACATCAAATTTATAATACATTAAGTGTCACAAAAAGAACTTTGAATAATTTTGCAACAATACCATTCTGTTGTAGTATGAGCCTACTTGGTTGAATGATTTAACTGAATCAAAGCAATCGAAAGATTCCTTTTAATTCAACCACGGTAAATGAAAAGTTCATATACCAGTATTTCGATAGCAACTTACTACCTTCTTCAGTGAACGTTTTCGATTGATACTTGATACCATTCAATCGAAAACGTTCACTGAAGAAGGTAGTAAGTTGCTTTAGAAATACTGGTATATGAACTTTTCATTTACCGTGGTTGAATTTAAAGGAATCTTTCGATTGCTTTGATTCAGAACAATACCATATTGTTTAGGCCGAGGGTAAAACTTTCCAGATACCTGAGGCAATTCGACATTAATGTTGCGTTTCAACCATTAGATAAAATTAAAAATGTAATCTTTACAAAGACGAAAGACAAAATCCCAAAAAACAAAAACATTAATGTAGTATATGAAATAGAATGTGGGCAATGCAAAAAGTCATACGTTGGTGAAACTAGCCAGTTTTTAGAGAAACGAATCAAAAAACATAAAAAAACCGTATCAACAAAACAGATAATCACTGGTCTAGCCCAACATTGCTTGAAAACCGGGCATTTATTTGACTTTGAAAACACTAAAATTCTAGAACGTGTAACAGGCTATAATGCATGAATAACTGCCGAAACATTTTATATTAAATTAGGAGGTGATCTGAACGTCGTTGATAGGCAAAGAGACTCATGTAATTTCAAAACAGCTTACGACCCTATCATAACAAAACTGACACAAATAATGACAAGTAAAAGTAAACGCAAAACAAAACAAACTGAGCCAGAACAAATAATATAGACGAAGGCCAGAAAATTGTAAGATTTATTTTTAAAATTTGTTAATTAAGTTAGGATTTAATTTCAAAATATAATTTTAGTGTCCACTGAAGAGGAGCGAAAACCAGAGTAGCTCGAAACGTCTGGACAACTGGTAAAAACGTTTTTATTTTCTAAAACTCGCCGAAAAACGTCGATTAGAAAACAAAAAAAATAAAAATAAAAAAATAAAAAAAAATAAATAAATAAATTGACTTATAAGCTTGATTTTTTGAAAAATATCTAAAAGGCGCCAAGTTAAGTAAATTAGATCTCTTAAAAAAAACATGAAGTTTCACTGAGATCCTATACGTGTGCGTTCGTTTTTAATTTTTTTTTTAAAGGTCATGTTTGTTCAAAAAATGTGTTTGATTTTCCATACACACATAATCCCCTAATATGCATGCGTTGCAAATGTTATTCCCTGCACATTGATATTTTTTACATTTGTTTACGTTGCGTTATACGTCTCCTTAACTGGCAATGATATTCAATCAGAATTTATTACGTCAAAGGGTTAAAGTAAAATTAAGACGTTATCAACCAAATTTGATAACTCTCAAACACATATACCAAAAATGGGTGACAAAATAATGGCTATTCCTACCGATGTAACTCAAATGGGTAGTAAGTAGGTTTTCCAAACGGCTTAAATGACGCACCAATAATGACCGACCACAGTGTGTGACGTCGAATAAGAATTGAAACACAAATTCGTCACCCAGAGCGAGCCCCACACGTCTGGATTCATTAGCGCCACAAGCCAATTAGTTTGTATGTAGGAGTCGATTCGATTCTCTTGGTTGCTGCTGAATAGTAGTAACGCTCCCCTGGAGACTGACTGAACTGCTGTGCTGTGGAGCACCGTATAATTCCTCACGTTCTCATCTGATATCGCTCAGTAAACGGCGCGCCAACGACCAAATCGAATCCTCCTATAGGTATCTTGTAATCGAAGCCAGGGTTTTAGTAGTCGAACATCAATCGCTGGAGATTCTAGTCATAAAAGAGCACCTGCTAAACAGTTTGCTGTGTAACGTTACTAGTCCCAAGTCGATAGTGTTTATTTTTGCTCTATATCTAGTGCCATTTTAACCGCCAACAACAACCGGCTGATTTCGTGTGATTTTTCACATCACCGGTTGACTGATCCAAACAACGCATTGATTGTTATTTGTTAACAAATATAGTAGCTGTAGAGTAGTGTTGTGTAGAAGAAAAAATTTAGAAGTGAGTTTGCCGATGTTATCATCGTCTGCCGGCCAGGGCGACCGGGCCAAAAACCAAACAAACCTTGAGCATTCGGGAGTTCTAACGTCCGATTTGTTGTTTCTGTCCGTCTTCTTGCAGTAATGTCCCTGGAGGAATCTCGACGCACACAGCGCCCCTACCGGTATGGAATGATACTGCTGTGCGTGGGTGCCCTAGTCAACTGGCTGGGCCTGGCGGAACACTACTCGGAACCGATCCGTTACACCGGGGTAGCCTGTATTCTTGGTAAGTTCCCAACCCCAAGTTGTGATGAATCGGCTTCTGACGTCATCCTATGACGATGAAGGGTGGGAGGAACGTGGTTTCCCCGACGCGACGTCAGTATCTAGTGTCATTGTCGCTGCCCAGCCTAATCGTAAAAAAGGGCAAAAGCACGTCCGAAGCTGGAATTACTCAAGTGATTAGTTTCCGATTGTTTATTGTTTTTTTTTTTCTTTCTATTTTCTGTTGCACTTCCAACACAGCCGGGGCTTGCCTGATCTGTACTGCCATGTGCTGCTGGTTGCATACGCCTAATCGAGCGGGAACGAATGAGGTAAGTCGGGTTTTAACTTTTAACTATTCGAATTGGTGATTTTCTCGGAAATGTTTCTAAGGTTTTAGCATTACAATGTTTTCTGTCGAAAATTCCTGAACGTTTGTGCAATGGTGAATTGGGAACAAAATGTCAAATTGTATGATTTTAAGCTTACAAAGGGTAAAATTTTCCCTTACTGATGAATTAGCTATATTTCCGATTTTATGATAAAGGGTTTACAATCCATTGAGATTTGTTCATTAGCAGCTCAAATTTTAAAAATATAAAAAATAAACATCGAAAATAGTTTAACTTTCCACAAAGTTGATTTGAAATAAGCAACTAAGATTAAGGATTCGAACCGGAACGTTACTAAAAATGGTTTCCAATATTTTATTACTAATAGCGTGAAATCTTTATTTTCGATGCCTAAACTTACATTTTGTCTGTTAGATTCAAAGGTTCGAATGGTTTTTACTACTTATTGTATACTTATAATTATAAAACCTGAGTTTTAGATCAACTTTTTTTTATATATATTCTGGCCAAAAAATAACGGAAGGGTTGTGGGATCGAATCAACGTCAAAACTCGTTTTTGGAGACACTTGTTTTGTCTTATTTGTCACGAAAAAATTCGTTTTTTTTTGCCACAGCTTACAATGCCTTGCCATAGAACATTCCTCCGAACCTTTGCCAAATAAAATTTTTGGGCTGGGATTGGTCCGAAGTCAGTTAGACATAGGTTTCATCGTCCCTCAGACGACTCCCGTGGAGTTTGGTCAGCACCTGGTCGTAAAGCTTCCGTATCGCACGGATTTATGGTCAGATTTGGCTGTTTGCTAGCTCGATACGACTTGATTACTTCCCGGAGTCGAATTCTCCTTATAATACAATGAATTTTCTGGCCAAATCACGGTCCGACAGATTGGAATTCCTCTTAATCGTCTTTTAAATCTTACCTCGTAGTTTCCGGTCGACAGTTTCACTCCGACGACTGACTTGACAATGGATTTTCCGAATAACTGTGCACAAATTTTTCCTTTTTCCGGCTTCCGTGTTATTGTTTACAAAGAACAGTAGATTTGTGGAATGTTCAAATACATACGTGAAGCTGACAAAATTCCCGATACGCGGGCGCCAAGAACTTCCAAATCCGTTCACCAGAAGCGCCACAATATACGCAAAAGTTTGTTGTAATGACCGGCGAAATTCATCGGCTTTTCTCAGAAACGAAGTGGCTTTTCCGAAGGGTCCAGCCAAAATCAGCCCAAGGCTTGGCCTCTTTTCCCAGCCAGTCATATTGAAGACGGTAATAAACTAAGCAACCCTTGGGGCCAATGTCAGAGGCCTAAGTAGCCAAAGCCGGAGGACTAAAGAGACAAGATCAGTGTTTGAGCCAGAATAACTGTTTTAGATATCCACGGTTTTACGGTCTTACGTTTTTACGGTACGGTTTTATTATTCATCGAGAAATATCTGATGCTATCGATTCCAGCCATAAGGGCGATCCTGAACAATTGGTAGTTATTGCCACAATAATTTATTTTGAACAAATTACGTTAATTAATTTTCGAATGTTTTTACGCAGTTGAGCACCACAAGTATGATTTCAAATATTTGATTACCAATTTGATACCAATTCCAAATTAAAAACTGGGCCACACTATAGTGTATTATAATCAAAAATTTTTTATTGAATTTTCTATTGAAATAGAAGATTTGTTTAGTATTTTAATGTTTAATTTTATCAAAAAATAAACAAAATTTCACTGTTTATTAGGGTAGCCTTCATTTCCCAACTTGCTTGAAACCTAGCTCCCGCCCCAAATTTCGATCCAATCAATGATAAAACATTATTGCAAGGCCGTTCAAATACAAGGCTGTTTGAATTTAAATTAAGATAGAACTAAAATCATATCACTTAAAGTTCTAGAAAACTAAGAAAGAAAATAAAATCGGAATAAAAATGTTTAATTTAACGGGTCATGGACCCCCTTGATATCATATTTCGAATGGTTCCACATTAATGTAAGTTAAAGGGGTGCCCTAAAGTTAGCATTGCAGAATTCTCCACGCATTATTTTGCTGAACAAATTAACACAAGTTTTTATAATACCTTATAAGTTAATATAATACTGAGGATTTGATTTCGAATTTTAACATAAAATCCAGATAAATCTTAGCATAATTCAGTGATATTTCGAAAATATCTATAACAAAGTGACTAAATCCACCTAAAACTTTCATTATTTTTTTTTAAATTGAATCGCATCAGCAGCTTTCAAATCTTTTTTCAAATTCCCCCAAAAAAATGAAGAATTTGGATAAAACCAGCACTAAACAATTGAGTATCATTAAACTAAGTTTGCTTTATATGTTCACTTCACTTTGAAAACTCATTCTAATCTTAACAAATCAGGGGAATTTGGAATGCATATCCTACAATACATAATCCATTACTTTTTATAAAGAAAATATTTCAGCAAATGAAACATTATGTTCTTATAAGGAAATTTTTCCTTCTATTGTAAAAAATGTAACGTTTTTTACGAGAGATGGATAATTTTTTTTCTAAGATTTGACAAATTGAAAAAAAAAAATACAGAAATCTGAAGTTTTTTGTGCGAAAATTTGCAGAAAATTTGAAAAGTGAAGAAAGTTGAAAAAAAAATCGTAAAAATCTTTTCAAATTATGAATTTTTCTTGCTTTTTTGGGAATAAAATCAATAAAACCAGGCAATCTGGAATTCTTACTTTATAAGCATAAGTATGAGTATGAATAATGCAAAGTTAATGTTAGTTTATCGATCATTGTTGAAATTTGCGTTGATTTATACTTTTAAATTCAACGGAAAAATTAAAACTGTAGTTGAACAAATATTGGAAAATTTTTGGAAAAACTGAGTTCCGCTCTTGAATTTTTAATCCAATTTCATGCTTAGATTTGAAATTCTAATTAAAAAATTTCCAACTTATCAAGTCCAAATGTCATACTTTTGATTCTGATAAGCTACTTTATCCTCTTCTAAAGGAAATTCCCTGCATTTAACATGTAAATATATCATTCTCTAAATGACCATTCTCAAATGTTCACTGAATTTGAAATTTTGAAAATAAAATTACAATCAAAATTAAAAACTTGCGGTGGCTTGCAATTTCAATTCCTCAACGATAAATTTGCTTGATAATTTTAACTAGCTGAATCTGAATTTCGAACATCAATTCTGAATCTGAATTTTAAACCTGAATTGATAATCTGAATTTTGGAACTGTTTCCGAGTTTCAATACGATTTCTGAAATGTACAGAAAAAATTATTTCTTAATTTTTATTAATTTATATGATATTTCAATATGAGCCAAGAACTGAAATTTGTTTCAGAGACCTCAATCATCAATTTTTTAGTATTTTAATTTTAACATTTTTGTTTATAATCTGAGTTCATATATTTTTAATCAAACATTCGAATCTTAATTAAATTTATATACAGAGTCCTAATCCTGTTAAACCCCACCCCCCCCCCCCCCCTCCTTTTTTTACAGCCATGGAAGGAGATATAATCAATTTTCAAGGCTCCTTTGAAAAATATTAGCATATATGTGTACATTCTTTAAGTTTGAAGTTTTTGGATAATAATAAAGTTTTTTGCTCAACCTGTTAACCTAGAAGTTAATATCTTTTTCTTCACTAGACAGAAAATTCAAAAATTATAAATCAAAAAAAATCTTATTAAAAATTTGGAACACAATGTGTACACTATATAGTGCACAGTATGTTAAATATAGAAAAGGTAGATCAATATATCACCAAAGCTTATTTACTAGTTCTTAAAGGTTTTGAATTTTTCCCCAGTGAACCAATTTGGGTTTTCAAATTGCTCACCGTGTATAAATGTATCCTCTATAAATAAATGCGTTGCAGGGGGTCAAAATTTCAAGGTTTTCCAATCTTTGATTGTCCATTTTTTTCAACACATAGCCAAATTTTAAAATTTTGGTTTTTTTCGTAACTTACACGAATTCTATCTTTATCATATTTAATTTAAATGATAAATTAAACATCCCATAACAAATCAAATTTTTAAAAAATGTTTACAAAGAAAAATATTGTGTTAAACAGGACTTTTCAATCAATCATTCGTCATGTGACATTCTGTTATTTTTTAAAGGTAACAGATATCAAATTTGTTACTACAGCTCACAAAATCCACATCTTTGAAAATTAAAGTATTTTTCTGAGGGCGTCTCATCCTGTAACTTCCTCGTCACTGTTAATTCAGTAAAATTGTAGTTTTCAGACGTTTCACATTCATCTGCATTCTTAAAGTGTAATATTTTTTTTTTTGCTAATAATTCATCTCACTGATTCACAGAGGATTATTTATAATTGTCTATGTTTTTCAACCAGGAGAGATTATGAACACTTATTTTAAAAATTGTTTGATTATCTTCAAAATTTAAAATACCAATAATAGCTTAAGAAAATCGGTATATATAACTTTATCAGTTTCTAAAAATCTGTGAATATGAGATTGTAGGGCAAGGTTTGTTGTTCCTTTGTGAATACAAAAATTCTTCATCACTAATTAAGGGTAGATTTTCAAAACCACAAATCATATCTAGGCGCAGTGTTAAGATTCCTCCAGATATATTTTAAACTTTCATTTTTACGTAACTTCAATTTTTACGTAACAAGAATCTTAACAGTGTTTATTATTACCCCATATTAACGTGGGCAATTATCAACAGGAATAAAAACAAAACGAATGATATTTGTTATGATAACTTTGGTGTACCCTACCATCATCCTCTGTTTTAGCTTATTTAAAATATTTTTAATTAAAAAAATCTGTAGAATTCAGTACAGATTTTTTATATACCGAAAAAGTCAATATTTAAAAAAAAAAATTTTGAATTGTTATTATAATTACATTTATGCAATTCAATGGAATCGAAATGCAATTATCGAAAAGGATTAATTTTCACTACAAATTATTTTTTTGCCTGCAAAAGTACGGTCCACGATCTACATGATCAAAAACTTTCAGTCATTTGGAAAAGTCGTTTCAATGTGGTTATTTGTTAAGATGCACTTCTTATAGGTGAATCAATGGATTTTCAAAAAGTTTTTTCCAAATTTACATAAAATTGTGTATGCAACTCTTCGCAAAATTCTATTTTTTAGCACTCGACGTAATTATAGCCAACTTGGCAAGTCCTTGAAAAATAAACCAAAGAAATAAACTTTTTGCAACTTGTTAAAATGAATTATTAATTTGAAATTATTCACCAAACAGTGTTTTTGCATCTTGAATTCTGACTAAAAAAATTAAAAAAAAAATATATGGAAAAAAAGTCTTGAAGATCATTTAACAGCATTTGAAAGTTCGAGGTATAGAAAAAATTAAAAACATTTATTCAATTCAAATTCACCCATTGTTTTTTTTTTTAAATTTAAACTAAGAAATTCCAGTTTTGAAAAGAATGTTTAAAAAAAATTCAAAAGAAATTAAAAATAATGATATCTTAATTAATTACAATAAAATCAGAAGTATCGTAAATCAATAAAAATAAGAAAGATTTATTTTTTATTTTCATAGCACAGTTAAATTGTAATTTAAAACTTTGCAGTTTGAATTGATTAATTTCAAAATCTTAACTTCATAACCCATGAATTTTATGTTTAGTTGAAATTGCGAATTTTGAAAGACATTTAAAAAGGAACAATCTAATTTTTTGAACAAGCCATAAAAAATTTCACAGAGAACATTTCTTAATCCTCTACTGCATACGACCCCATATATGGTTTCGGACTTTTTTTTTTTAATATTTTAGCATGATTCAGTTCTGTAAAACATTGAAAACCATATGAATAATTTGAAAAAAAAAAACTGATTTCATAGATAATTTGAATAATTGAAAATATTGAAAAAGAGATCTAAATATTTATTGGCATGCATTCCATATTTACAGATCATTAAAAATATTTCCCCAAAAAAATCTCAATGTTTTATCTTTTAATTCAGTAGAGGATTATCTTTGTTATGCAGAAAAATAAGGATTTGATTTCAGTGAAAAAAGTAATTTTTCAACGTGAATTTTTTTTAGTCAGTTTTTTAGGGTAAATTTATGGAAAAAAATAAACCCAAATTTAAAAAAAGCAATAGGATAAAATGATTTGTGACATCATTGAAGAACAGTTTTGAGCTTTCGATATCAAAGATTTAACTTTCATTTACAACTTTGTTGAAGACTGCGATTGTTTTTGACTTATGCTTTTAAAAAAATATTTGTTTCATATTGATTAAGAAAATGTTCCAAAATATCATTTAATTCTCGTATTTCTCCAGACTGTGATAAATAAACTTAAAGGACGCCTCAATTTTCTCCGAAGTTTCAACTACTCGCGCTCTTCGAAAAAGTTAGTCATTGATTCGAAACCTTCGATTTGAGTATCTTAGAAGTGTTCTAAAATTGTGTTAATAATTTTTTTCAAGTTTACTCTCGAATCTCAAAAACTAGAGGTAGCAGAAAAAAAAACGATTCGCCTTTTTGGATATGTCGCCCTCAAATTAGCAATTTTTGAATTGTGCTAAAGAAAAAAATAAACCAAAGATAATGAATATTATTGCAATCATTTAGTTATTTTGTTTGTTACCATGGTTCTTTTAAACATTAAAATTCAAGGATTTTTTAATAAAGCTCAAAACACAAATATGTATATTTTATACATGGTTATAATCCGAGATGATTTTGAATAAAATTATATATCTCTCAATTTGTGTTGCGACTTTTCAAATTTATACGTATTTTGCGTCTCCCACTCTTGGTAACGAACGTGATAAAAAGGCCGTTCAAATATTACGTAAAACGAATTTCCCTCGTTTTCGAAAAGCCCCCTCCCCCCCTCCACCTCCCTTTGTAACAAATTCGTTTCACATTTCTTTCCAAAATCCACAAACCGTATCAAGCTGCAATACAACCCCCTCCCTAATCGTGTTACGTAATATTTGAATTATCCCAAAAGAAATTTTCCTTTGAACTAATTTGTCGAAGACCGTAACTACGTATAACATAAGGCGGAGAAGCTTTTAGTTATTTAACAGTGGTGTGTCTAATGTCATTGAAAAACAAAAAAAATCAATTGACATCACTGCTAGTGTCTATCACTAGCAGTGATATCAATTTAATTGATTGTTTTGCATATTAACTAATTTGATTATAAATGAAATCAGCATGATTTTTTCATGAAGAGTGGCAAAATGTTTTGAGGGAAACCCCGTATACATAATGTATATAATTCAACTCAACGAACTTTTTTAACTTGTTCCAGACCAAAATTAGGGTCAAATCAGCCAACTGTTGAAAACTTGCAGACTTCATTCAATGATTGGAATGCTGAAAAGCTGCTGCAAAATTTAACCATCGAAAAACGTAAAAAGGTTGCATATTAAGTCTGAAGTTTGTATTGATTTTTAAAACATTTAAGTCGTTCATTGTTCTTGGTTGTAACAACAAAAAGCGGTTTTCCAAAAATCTGACGTTTGGAATTTTCCGATCCGTAGTATAAATTATGTCATACGTTTTATTGATATGTGGTCTTTGATAGAATTTTCTTCAATATTTAGGAAAAACAATTTGGAAAACCGACTGGTTATGAGAAAAGTTTTGGTGAAAAAAAAGTTTCTAATGGGAGATCTTAGCAAAAAGTCTTTGATTTCTATACCAATTCAAGCTTGTTGCTCGACATCTTTCCGTTTACCGATCGGACTCATATTTGGCATGGATCTTTCTGGTAGGCAATGATCCGTTTAAGCCTAAAGCGATTAAAATTTCGACCGTCGGCTAATTTGAAACAAGATTTCCAAGATCTCACAATATCGTAGTAAAATCTGTTGTTAAAATAACTTTTCATTCCCCTTCACATTGCCAACAAATTAAACTGACTTTCTTTGAACGGAACCTTCGATTTCAACGATTCCGTTTAACACATTTATCTTTTTATCACCGGACCTATTCCAGCAAAAACTCATTTCACTTTTTTTTTTCTTACCTCTGTTGATCATTTCAGAATGACGATCCCATTCACGTAATTAGCTCGGCCGAGGAAAGGCGATGCGAGAAACCACCGGACTATGACACAGTGGCCGTAGCTCCTCCAAGCTATGACGACGCCATTAAGCTGAACCCGGCAGCACTTATGGGCCATAATCCGATTGGACCGGTTTCGGAACCGGGATCAGTAACGGACAACAGTTCCAGCCCCACAACCGGTGGGGTAGATAGCGCTAACAACTCCACATCAACTACCGCAGCAGCCAGTAGTCCTAGTCCAACCAGTAGCAGTTCGTCGCCGTTTAGCTTTAGCAGCATCTTTCTGGGTCGATCCCAGAGCCAGAGTCCCCAGGCATCCGGAACGGAATCCAGCCAAGAAACAACAGTCACGGCGACCGTTAGCACTGAGAATGAAAAAATCCGCGAAAAACCCCCACCGTACGAAGCGCCCTCGAGTGTTGCCGCCATTCCGGCGCAACTGAACCCAATGATTGTGGTTCCATGCAGCAACTAAGTAATCAATTGGGAGGGGTTCCGCGGATGTCCAAGATGTGTTCAAGAACCCCGCTCCACTATACGTATAGAAATCGTGTATTCGAAATAAGTCCTCAACTGGATCCTGGCCCCAAATTGGAACCAGTGACCGCAAGGCTGTGCTCAAACTATTTTTTTAATCATACATGTGTACTTAGTATGTAAGCGCCCTTCTTTTTCCCCCGTGTAAAATGCCCTCATTACTAAGTCACTACCGAGTTACGGTTAGTGATTCATCGATACAACTAGACGAAGCAATTAATTGAATGCAGATGAGATTTGTTAAGCATCCTTAAATCTTCTAATCTAGCAACGACTGAGTATAATTCAATCGTGTTAACTTATGATAGTGCTGATCAGACTTTAAATCGACCGATTTTGTTTGATATCAACCAAATTCGAAAGATTGCAGATATTCTTCCAAAACAGTATTGTTTAATTTCAAATCAAATCTCAAGCAACCAGTCAAAATTACACCAATAATCAAAAACGGACATATAACAAAGTTTCGTGTGATGTCGATCACAACATTTCTGGTAGAAATTATGTTTGCCGAATCGATTTGACAATCAGAGCTAGCGGAAGGTGTTAATTTCTTCTGTACAAAAACGGTAAACAAGCACAAAAAGTAATAAAAACCCACTAAAGAGGAAAAAACTACAGCTAAACCAAAACGCAATGGAAAAATACGATTTGAAGCCAGAGTAAAACGTAACAAAAAAAAGTTATTTTTGTCTCACATTAGGATCGTTAAGTCGGATCGTTTGTAACTCGATTTCGTTGTTTAATTGACGCGATAATTATCTGCCGAGTTTTTAACAAAAGTAGCGTCTTCAATCGGTACCATCTACTTAAGAGCGAAAGGGCAACCGTTACTTAAATCCATATGTATCATATATCGATCATATCATAACCATGTTAGAAGCAGACAGTTTAGATAGGAGTGAATTTTGAACTGAAACCGCTTAAAACACGTTCGAATTTAAGCTAGAGTGAGGAATAAACGTAGAGTATTGCATATAGGCAGTAAAAATAAATAAAATACTTATTGTGATAAATTACATCTCTTAGTTGGTTTTTATAGTTTAATATCACAATTTCGAAATCTTCAAAAAGAAAAATTGCCTCCACAATTCATTACACTGCTCAATTTTCTAAAATGTATTGTAAATAAACGATCGACAAACTCAAATTTTACACTTTAAATGTCTCAACAAAAGTTATTTAGGCGGCATCCATAAATTACGTAACGCAAAAATTGCACTTTTTTGACCCCCTCCCCCCCGTATGTCACAAATTGTAACGCTTCAACGTACCCCCCTATGAAAATTACGTAACGCTGATAATTACCCCCCCCCCCCCCTCATGGTTTTGAATACTGATTTTCGAAGGTAAAAAAAATATTTCAACATACATTTTTTAACGTTCTTCAAAACGGAATTAATATCGATCTATCCAAATCGCTTCTTAGTACTCATTGATGATAACTCTCTCATAAAATAAATTGATTGTCTTGTTATGAGTTGCTCCTTGCTTGTAAACTGATGATCTACCTTGTTTACTTTAATCCGATCAAGAAGCCTAACTTGTTATGCGAAATATATTCCACTAAATAAAATTCGTCGCAAGAATCAAAATTGCATTTTTTGAATAAATTGAGAAAAAATAGTGAAATTTACGTCTTAAGGTTGAATTGAGTTCTAGGGGGTAAATGAACCTAAATTTAGGGGGTTTTCAACGGTTATTTCACGGATATTTAGTACACCTTTCAAGAAGTCTATTTCAGAATCTTTAAAGAGGAAAGATTACAAACCAGTTTCAATCATGTTGAAGTTTATAAATTTTAAACTGATTATGGTTTGCATATCATTCTGCCAAAATTGCATGGCGATTAAACTGAAATTTTTAAGGAAAAAATCGTTACGTAACGATGAGCATACCTCCCCCCCTCCCCTATGTCACAATTCGTAACGTTCGAGCTAACCCCCTCCCCCCCCCCCCCCTAGGAGCGTTACGTAATTTATGGATGCCCCCTTAGCGAAACTAGGTTCAAAGAAATGCAATTATCAGTAGCTTTAGTTTGTTGAAGGATCGACTATTAAAGTGTCGCACTAAAGCAAAGATTAATACGTGATTGCAAGTTGCTGAGCATCGAAATTCAATCTATTTGTATAATGCAGGAAAAACCGCTAAATGTATGCATTTCGCATCCGCATATGAGTGCCATGTGCATTTTCATCGTTTTTGAGCTAACGCTTCCTTGTGGTTCAATTTACCTGTATAACAGGTTTTTGATCGAAGTTTGTTCCCAATATTTTGAAAAAAAAAAATATGACCCCTTATGTGTCCTCCCATGTGAAAAATATTCGTATATGAGTCCCATGATCAAAATTCAGCGCTAGAGCATGTAATTGAAGAAAACCGTAGATATATCTATAGACTATGAAATAAATCAATAATTTAATGTTAAAAACATAAAAATTTAACCTATAATAGACAAATTATTCCGAAGAAATCTGACTCTTAATCACAAAAAAACTATAATAAAAGTACACAGGTAAACTCTCTCAAAATGGTTTTTTCGACAAAAACCAATCAATGAACAACGCTCATAGTCTTCGGATTTTTTTTAAATTCATTTGGTCCATAGGATTTTAACATCTAGATGTCATTCATTCCTCGCCATACACAGAAATTTTTTTTTAACTATTACGTGTCACTGAAACTGCAACCTTTAATATAAATCAACCTGTACCGTCAACTGGGGCAACATGCAACAATTTTCAACTTCAAGGATTCTAAAATCTTAATGCTTACAGATAATTATACCTCTCGTTCATCAAAAGTTTTAAGGTTGATGGACACCAAATTGACGTAGTCAGAAAAATTATTGATTTTACCAGTTATTTTTAAATTTACAACAACATGCGATTTTCACCCTACTAAGAAAAAGGGGTAAGTTGCAACACACTCTGTTATTAATGAAAAATCAAATGAAAACGTTTGAAAAGTTAAAGTTTTTGAGACATGTGGAATGTCATAACGCATAAAGCACCAATTGCAGTAATTTTGGTTCTGTTCGAATTAAATTTTACATTTTTTCTGACGAAAATGTTTTTTAGAATAATGTGTTAAGCTGCTGCATACATTTGGGGGTAAAAAATACTACAAATATTATATAATCTTAAATCAGGGTTGAGCAACCCGCGGCTCGCGGGCCGCATGCGGCCTTCGAGACATGTTAGTGCGGCCCGCAAAGCAAGTTTCAAATTATTTTTTTCTGTTTTTGTTAATTATCATAAAATAGCAGTCACAACTAACCAAAAAAAATTTAAAAGAAAATCAAAAAAAAAAACAAAAATTCCATTTGCATCCGTCTTATAATCATCCAAATTGTTGACTTTTTTGTAGGATTTAAGCTTTTCATTGAGTTTTTATGAAGGCATGGATGCAATATTATTTATTGGAAAAATGTAATATAGAAGTTGATTAAGTCTTTCAAGCAAAGTTAAAATTGTATGAAAAAGTGAAATATTTTTGTTCTTGATTATTGACGGAAATAAGGAAAGTTTTATAATAAAGAGTAGTGGGTGAACGATTATAGATCGTTCTTGACTCAGAAATTCTGATTTCTCGACTACAATAATATCTGTAATTCTGTGATTCAACAAAAAAGTTTGTAACAATTACACAGGAGGGCTGCAGTTTTGGTGCCTATGATTCAATAACTGATTAAAAAAGACTTTCAATAATTTACTACCTTTCATTCAACCAAGGACTCAGATATTGCCCAAATATTCTTGTATCAAAGATATAATGCTTTCAAAAATTGAATTCTACTTACAATTTGTAGAAATTCAAAAAAGATATAGAATAAACTTCTTCTGACATCATTAAATAAGGTTATTGTATTGGATATTAAAATTTTAATTCATTCATTTTTTTTTTCTAGAGTGATTTTAAGCGTCTTTATGGCTTATTCATCCCGAAGATAGTTGAAGACTGCGAAATGATTTGATCTACGGTTTTAAAAATATCAAATTATCAATTTAGTTTAATTTTTCTATAAATCTTCATCAAAATTCCTTTTTTTGCAGGATTGAAAAAAATAACAAAATGAAAACTTCTATAACTTTTTTCTTAGAATTTATAATCACTCGCGGTTTCTGAGAAAGTTGATCATTGAGTATTTGTATTTTACAGTCTTGTCAAAAGAGTACGCAAAATGAATAACTAATTTTTTGACCTAGTTTTAAAGTTATCTCGAAATCTAGTGCTGACAAAAAAAATGAATATTTGGACTCAGCAACTCCGAATAAGTAAATATCAGTTTTGAGATTCCTTGCACCTCGGAAAATAAGAATTTTGTTGTCTTGTGTAATGCTTTTTTCGGAAATTTCATGGGCAAATCAAGCTAAAAATTGATTAAATTAAATTGATTGAAATGAGTCATTTAACTTCAAAATAAGCAATCCACATTACCAAGATTTTCATGGTTCAGCCTTAGAAATTCCAAACAATAGGTTTCTGAATTAAATTAGGAAAGTTTATGAAATTTGTAAAAAAATTCTAGAATCAAAAATGTAAACTGTAACATTGACAAATCTCATTTAAAACCTATGAAATTATAAATTTTTCATTAATTAGAAACCATGCTTATCATCTCAATACAATGATTTCATACGGAACTTCAAATTATTAAAAAAAAACTGTTGATTGGAAAAAGGAGGCTTCACGAAAAAAATTAAATAAATTGTAAAGAAAACTTTTTCAAAATAGGCACAGTAAAAAATCGCTGAAGTTAAGCTCCATGAAACTTTCCATGGAGAAAAATACCAAAATACCATTTTGATGACGAAAAATACCGATGTTGAAAAATCGCATTGGTTCGAACAAAAAAGGGTTTTTTTTTTTCAGAAAACAGTTCAAATCTTTTTATGAACCTTCGAAAGACTTTCGAAAATTTTCCTTTTTAACAAGTTCGTCACCACGCTCCTTTTGACAATTTTACTAGCCAGCCCCAAAAATTTTTCGTAGCGAGGAAATAAAGAAGGCAAAACTCCAAAATTTAAAACGTGTTGCTAAACTGAGCGGGTATCTGGTGTCAGAGGGCATCACCCGTTTTTTAATAAATGAAAGGGAAGCAAATGGTGTTTGCTTTTTGTAAAAATTGAATCTTAGCTAAACATTTCAAATCTTTAAAAACATTCAAATTATTGAAAAATGATCCGGTTTTAGTGATGAAACTAAAAAATACGTTAAATTGTGCAAACTAAATTTTATTTTAAATGCGGCCCGCCGAAAGAATTTTATATTAAAAATGGCCCGTTGCTTCAAAAGGTTGCTCACCCCTGTCTTAAATCATGTGTAAATAAATCTAAGGATGGATGAAATTTTAATATTAACAAACGCATAATGCAAAACAATCATATCCCAGCATATGGAAACGCGATTTATGAGATTAATTTCTGATTTGCATTTTATTGCATATTGCCCCAGTCATATAACTGAATTATAAAAATATTTATTTAAAAGCATTTGGAGATTGTCCGAAAAATATTTCAACACCAACAGTATATTGGATAATGAAAGCAATATAAAGTTTGTAGGTGATATCATTAAGCCAATCCGTCAAACGAGGTAAAGTTTTTTACGGCATCGAAAAATTTAAAAATTTGTACATCTATTGCTCGATTTTTTTAATTTTTTTATGAGAATCAAAATTAAAAAAAACTCTTTTACGATGTTAAAAACTATGTCATCATAAATTTTTTTATCATTCAATGATAACTTTATTACAGTATTTAAAAATAAAAATTGAATGAGTGTTGTGGTATACAAATGTTGCATCTAACCCTGCTTTTGCTTGATGCCCCATTTGACGGTAGTTAACAAAACCTGTAATTTTAAATTATTTTCCTTTAAGTTTACGAAGATTCATTTATTATTACAGCAAATGTCCCATAAAAAAGTTGTACACTAAAAATTAAATGTAATGTAATTTGGTTTTCAACCTGCAAAATTACGGTAAATGTCCTGTTCCTTTTTGTTACAGAACATTTGCGTAATTTTACAGGAAATAATTTTTGCTGCAAATGAGAAAATATGTTAGAAAAGTACTTGCCACTTGTCACCTGCACTGATAACTTTAGCACATGAGACACATTTGCGAATAATCTCTGCTCGAGTGTTAGGAATATTCGCAAATGAGTCACATGGGTGTTTTATTGTAATTTTTCCGTAAATACTTGTTATTAGCGCAAAATTAAACAAAAGTATTCTTTAAGGTGTTTTCTATCCGAATTATTGATAGGTTTCATCAACAAATGATGCATACGATTGTTTTCATGAAACAAGTTTCAAACTTTACAAGCGTTTTTCTCGGTTTGCAGTTTTAACACATGGGATTCATATGCGAATAGGGGTAGTATAAATATCGAAATGTGGATACCTACCAATAGCGCTTATTCAATAGATGTGAAGTTTTTTCCCTTTTTCAATTTGGGAAGAATTTCCTCTGTAAAGTGAAACATTTTAAAAGATGTCATATTTTTCGTTTTATTCGTCCCATTTTAGGCCTCATTATTTATTGTTTTGAAGTTTAGAGCAGTGGTTTAAAAACTTTTTTACTCACCACCCCCTTTCGTAAGATTTTCCAGCCCAACGCTCCCTTCGTCAAATTTGTAGATTATCTAAAAAAAAAAGATAATCTGGATCGATGAAAAACCATTAGCTTTTGGCTTTAAGTTGTTGTAACTCAAAATTCATTCAAATTATCATCAGCCAAAGGGGTAAGGGCTATGTCAAGTGTACAAATGGTCGATTTTGATTTGATAATTTCAAACGATTCTTCATATATCAAACTATCTTCGGTGATTTTTCAGATTTTAGTACATTTTTTACATACTATTCCGTTCAAAAGAAGAATGAAAAATAAAATTTTTGAATAATATGTATGGAAAATGGCAAAACATAACAACTTTAACCCTCATCCGCATTAGAGTGTCATTTTGACACTATTTCAATTTGAATGCTTGTAACTTTTTTCAGAAGCATCAAAAAACAAAAAAAATTTCGGGAACCCTAAATGAATTCAAAAGTTCTTTAATTTTCCATCTTTACTTTATTTATGGATTAACCCTGGAAGCCTGGACAAAAAAACTCCCTTTTCCGACTTAGAGTGTCATTTTGACACTCCAAAAGTAAAATCCATTTACACTGCCGGCCAAAAGTTTGGGATCACCCGCTAAAAAACATGCAAATTTTGATCGTTCATATCTCAGCCGTCTTAGGAAATATTGCAAATCTTCTGAACTCATTTGAAAGATAATGAGCAATAGCTATTTCGGAGTTATTTTTCTCAGAAATAATGTTTTAGTTTTGCACCTAAAATTTAACCTAAAGTTAGAGCATTTTCGAAAAAAACGCACTCAATATTCAAAGCCGATCATCTCGCGATAGGGTGGACCAAATTTCAAAATTTGAGTTGCATTAGAATCCTTATTCTATACTTCTCAAAACACAATCAAAAAATTTTGTGCAAAAATTTAAAAATGTACTATTAATTAATAAAATAGACACTTAAGTTATCGTCCAAAAGTTTGGGATCACCCCTAGTATGGTGTATCGACCAAAAGTTTGGGATCATTTTTTCAAAAACATGCAAATTTATCTCATTCATATCTTTCTCATCTAACATCGTATTGCAGATCTGAAGGGTGCATTTGAAAGCTTAGGAATTGTTGTTTTTTCATAAATTCATTAAAAAATTATATTTTAAATCCATAACCATCAAAAATTAACAATCATAAGTGTGAATTTTCAAAAAACAATTAATTTCAAGTAAATTGTTTATGGTTATCACTTTAAAATATAATTTTTGTATGAATTTATGGAAAAACAACAATTCCTAAGCTTTCAAATGCACCCTTCAGATCTACAATACGATGTTAGATGAGAAAGATATGAATGAGATAAATTTGCATGTTTTTGGCCAAAACACCATACTGAGAGGTGATCCCAAACTTTTGGACGATAACTTAAGTGTCTATTTTATTAATTAAAAGTGCATTCTTAAATTTTTGCACAAAATTATTTGATTGTGTTTTGAGAAGTATAGAATAAGGATTCTAATGCAACTCAAATTTTGAAATTTGGTCCACCCTATCGCGAGATGATCGGCTTTGAATATTGAGTGCGTTTTTTTGAAAATGCTCTAACTTTAGGTTAAGTTTTAGGTGCAAAACTAAAACATTATTTATGGGCAAAATACCTCCGAAATAGCTATTGCTCATTATCTTTCAAATGAGATCAGAAGATTTGCAATATGCCCTAAGACGGCTGAGATATGGACGATCAAAATTTGCATGTTTTTAGGCGGGTGATCCCAAACTTTTGGCCGGCAGTGTAAGTCGTTTGGATTGTTATGAACTTCATATGAAACTTATATCAATAGAAACCTTGTAATGTCAGTAAAATATGTTTAGAACATTATATATAGCTAAAGCCTCTAGTTTTCTCGTTATTCAGCATGAAAGAAAAAAAAATCCAAAAAAACATGCCTCACGAAAACTGCTGTAGTTCATATGTTACACTTCCAAAAAAATATTTGCCTTATGCATATGAAAGCTGAAGTTAATGTCTACATCATGGAACAAAGAAATATTTTTTTAAATTTTTAAATAGAAATATTTTTTTTAATTTTTTTAAATTTTTTAAAGTATTGGTATTATGAATGTTTGTTTTTTCAAAGGCAACACTCACATGCTTTCGATTAAGAGGTCTTAAAAAAGAATTTGAAATGCGTAGAAGTGGGATGTTTTATTTTTTTCAATTCTTTCGATAAAGCTCGAACAAACAGGCATACATAAGACGGAATTCGGAAGCTCAAAATTAAAACAAATGTACTAACAAAAACAGTCTTTTTATTGTAAAAACTCAAACAACATCTAATGTCATGCCCTCATGCCTTCATCAATATTAAATTCACATTTCATCATTTCAAAATAGACGCTCAGGTAGCCATTTTGACTGGAAAGTTGTTCCCAAAACACTACATGTAATGCCAACTCCGCCGGTGTAATGCAATGTCCAATGTTCTCTAAAATGAGAAAATAAATTAATTGTTAAATTTTGTATTGTTTTTTTTTTAAAAGAAATTTAAAAGAATCATACCAGCAATAGTTTTCCTCAGTTCAAGTTGCTTTTTGAATAACCCACCAACGTCTTCCAACACGCTTATCAGCTTCTGTAGATTCCACGTCCTGCCGATAACACCGTCATCCAACCCGGTTTGCTCCAACCTCAGCTTTTTGATCGATCTCTCCAGATCTCGTATCACATCATCCAAAATAGTATTTAAAATAGCCAAATTCTTGCAGTAAAGCTCCAAATTAGCCGGAAAAGGGTCAACAGAATCGCCTTTGCTTTCTAATACACCCTTTTTAACACCTTCAATGGCATTACAATACTGAGCACCTTTTTGGACCGTGATTTGCCACTTTTGGTACATGTCGACAATTTTGCGGACCATGTCATGCACCCGGGAAGCTCCGACCGTAGTGGCAGACGATGGTGTCCTCGGAGATTTTCCCTGGGGCCGTCCTTTTGGAGTGCTCTGCTGCCGGTCTGGAGTTGCTGTCGCCATGCTGATGATAAATGACAAATTAGAAAGAATGATAAAGCAGTGTTTGCAACCAAAAGTTTTTTTTTTTCTGGTAATCAGCAGAATTATGCTGGTTTTTCCCGCTGACTTTCCAGCAATATTCTTGAAAATTGGTTTGATTAATCATTAATATCGAATGCACCGGAAGCATTTACTCGCCAAATATTTACACTCGCCAAAAATTTCGTTCCATTTTTGCGGCTTCCACCTTGGCACAGCGCCGAAGATTTTCATCGGATTGCAGACATTGAATCTGTTGAATCTGTGGCCAACAAAATCATCTATAACTTCAAAGACAAATCGATGCAGTCTTCCATCGCAGAGATTCGTTCTCGTTATAATTAGTTTAATAGTTTCAGTTTTCAGTTGTAAGTTTAAAGTATTCAGCAAGTTTAAGTCGAATAAACAAATTTTAGTGATTTGTTAACTATTGGGCCCTGAACAGTTCATTATTGAACTGAACATCTAATTTTATATAATAATGTAATAGAAATGTAGTGATGAATTGGTACGAATAAAGACATATTTTAGAAAAAGGCGTTCGAATTTCACTCAATTACATCTCACCTTCAAAAATAAACAAGTTCCGAATCTGATAAAATCGACAATCGACAATCAATTGCTGAAAAATGGTTTTTTAGTAAGCCAACCAAAAATTTAGTGAGGAAACAAATTTTCTAACAAGTATGAGCAAAATATTTAACGATTAGCGTTTTAACGTTAGAAACTGGGATAAAGTTATGATAACAAAAAATATTTCAATGTTAGGTACACAAACCTTGAGTGAATTTACATTTGGAAGAGTTTTTTCCATTTCGAGAGATGGTGTTTAAAGTTTAGAGCTTTTATCATACAAAAAACAAGGAAGTTAACAACTTACCTGAAAATTAGCCAAAGACACTGGCAGAAAATCATTTACTTGATAGGATCAATTAAACACTGATTCAAGGCCAAAACGAGGTATCAATTGGTCAGAAAACAACTTCATCCAACTCCACCCGACTGCGCCGGCACAGTTTGTTTACAAATATAAAAATCCAACTAGAAAGATAACGTGATATAATTCCAATTGGAATTGCCCAAACAGACACTGAACTGAAACTCAATCAGATTTCTTGTTCGATCTAGTACCACAACATCGGATTTGAATTGGCGGTTATGCTAAGATGAACAAAGGTGGAAGATGGGAGAATGTAAAATCAGTTTGGAATATGCAAAATGATTCCGTTTCGTGTGTAAGTCAAAATGTGAAGAAAATTTTATGTTATCGACCGTTTATGATGTTTGATAATATATTTTTGGCTATTTTTCGATGTTGGATTTAAGGCAAACAACTTTCTTTTGTAAAATCAACCTTCGTTTGGAAAGATTTCAATAACATCAACCTATCAAACAAAACAATACATAATTTCTTAACTTTAAAAAGGAAAATGAATACAAATTTCTTATTTCTGAATTCTTAGTTCTGAGTTGAGAATGCGCAATTCAAAAATCTGGATTCTAAACCAAAAATACTTATTCCTATTTTCCGCTTTTCAGGTTATTCACTGTAAGTTTAGTAAATTATGAAATTATATCTGCATTTTCAGGTACAAATTGAGTTCTGCTGTTTAACCGTTTTCCAGATATTTAATTAAGAATAGAAAACTTAGAACTCCAATGCCAAACATCAAAAATTTTAATTTTCAATACAACTCGACTAAGATTATTTTTAACAATCTGTTTAATCCCAGATTTATTTTTTTTTAGTTTTCTCTCAAACATATTCGGAACAGATCAAAATTATGTAAACGGAAGCCTTCAGTGCATGGTTTTTTTTATGAATTTAATCGATATGGCAACTACTGATGCAGTACATGTGTCCATATAACCACATTAGGTACATACAGGCCCGTGCGAAGGACCCGTCCATGGGGGGGGGGTTCGAAAATTGAATTTACCTAGCAAATAACTAGGTATACCAAAAATGCACAAAAAAAGGAAATTGAATTCTAAAACCATTTTCTTATTGATCACACAAACTCGAAAAAAAACAATTTCACTGATACGATACAAAATATATCAGAATCAAAGTTTCAATTCAATGTTATTTCTGGTAAGTTATTGATAAATTATTCAAAATGATGATCTTATTCTGATCTACAAATTTCAAGTCAATTTTTTTCAAAACATAAGAAATTGAATGCCAAAAAAATTTCAATTAAACCAAAATTTTAAGCTTTGGATAAAAAAAAAAACCAGTGCACATAAATAGAATACATAAAATAAAACACCAAATTTTCAAAAATAATTTAATTCCTAATTTGAAATGTGATTTTCGATAAGGAAAAAATTACTTTTATGAACTTAAAAGATTTTATTCAAAACACATAGGTGATGATAAGTGATTCGATGATTTGCTGTAAATATTGGAAGCACAAAGCAAATACGAACTATGTTTGAATTGTGCATCAAAATTAATCTTGCTACATCGGAACATTTTTCACTCTTTCCATAGATTCCATTAAAAAAAAGAATTTAAAAAAGTTAAAGTTTAAAATTTCAAGCCTTGAATAGTTTGTCACTGTCGATTTAAATATTGGGTCCAGAAATTGACAAAAGCAAGAAAATAATACCGTATTTTTTTTTCACCTGGAGGCAAACTAGAGGCAACCTAGGTTCGCTCTAACTGCTGTCATCGTGCTCATTTATTGCTCGAGAGGCAACCTAGGTTCGCTCGAAAAACGGACGGAGTCGCCCTGAGAAGAAAGTCAGTTTTGCGAGAAGTTCACCAATACTCTCAACGTTGTTGTCGAAACATTAAACAGCTGTTTTTGGCTGAAAGCAAAACAGTTGAAATAATGAACGGGAAAATGATGATTGCCGCGATTTTGAACCTCTCAGCCAAGCAAAATCGTACTATCTGCTGTCCAGTGCAATCCGGACACAAAAAAAGGCAATCTGGATGTGAAGAACCGAATGAAGAAATCTAGACGGGAGAACAAAATGACAGCTGCATGTAAACATTGCGCTCGTTCTTACGCACACCTACGTATGGAATTACTCGAAACCCGAAAATCGTTTTTTTATTCTGACGGTTCCAGACCCAAATCCGGAATCAAAAAAAAAAAAATACGCCATAAGTCTTTCTTATTTAAAATTTATATTTATAGGATAGGTTTTTGTGCTCTGGAAACATAAACTTCTATATGTTCCAGAACTCAAAAATTCAGTGTTCATAACCATAGACGAACTTTTTAAAAATATTTCCAAAACTTGTATCAGTTGGACTTTAAAATTGAGAAAATTAATTTGAAAATTAAAATATCAATACAATTACATTTAATCAAAATATTTGAAAATTAAAATAAAACGGTAAGTCAATTTATCGGTCAAATTTATGTTATTTAAGTTAAATATTTCAAGATTATGAAAATAAAAATTGCATGAGGAAGATATTGATGACATGTGATGAAAATGTTTCGAATAAATTTCGACTCGCTCATTTTGAATATCTGTTCATTTCTTTCTTCCATCCGCCTAAAATTTTCAAAATCTTTCAATGCTATTACTTAAAGAACATAACTTTACCGATGGGTCGATATAATAAATGAACAAACAATACTTACGGTGATTAAACTCATCATAAATTGAAATATAAAGATTATATTTCATTCGACGAATTTGTAAATATCTGCAAAACTATTTGATTTTTTCAATGAAAAATATATTTTATTCAATTTAGTTGAAACTTCATTTAAAATTCGTAACAAAATATTTCCTTGAAAAAGTCGATGAAAACGTTTATTTAAAATTTGTTGTAATGTTTCAAGGTTTTGTCAGAAAAACGCAGAATTTAAAAAAATAATTTTCACGTTTTCAAATGTTAAAGGGCGTAAAAATTTACAAAAATAAGCTCTTAAATTCCTCGCACCTTCGAGTAATGTAAATTGGAGGGCTTGTGTAATTTATCAAAATAAAATTTAGGCTGAAATTGGTTTCTTGAAAAATATTTCATATCAGCAAAAAATTTGTAATGATATAAACGATTGTTTTTAATTATCTAAGTGATGAACAACACTTCTTAAAAAAAACAATTTTATAGGCGAGAAAGGGATTTTGTAAGTCAAGATTTGAGTTTAAACTCATGGTTTATTAAATTGCAGATCGAAATTGACAATTTAAAACAAGTTTCAATTCGTTAACGTCATACAGTGTCGTAGAATGAAATGTCTAAGACCTAGAATGATGTTCTATATCACTATCGCCGGAGGCGAGCCAATTTTCTGACATGTTTGTTAACACTTATTTTGAAACATCTTTTGGGATCAAGCAGTTTCACAAATAATTTCTTGGACTGAAAATTTTACTTGAAAAAATCTCCATGTGGAGGGGGGTTTAAACCTCTAAACCCTCCCCCACCCCCCGTTCGCACGACCTTGGGTACGTAATAAATTTTTAACTCGATTTTCAGCAAAAAAAACTGGAAAAGGTGGAAAAAGTCCAGCAATCCAAATTTTTGCTGGCAACAAGCTAAAATTATCTATTTTGCTGATTTTCCTGCACTTGATCTTCATTGTTGAAAAACCAGCAATAGATCTGTCAAACTCAAATTTTTTGTTGATTTTGCTCATTTTTCGTAGCGCGCGAAAAGTGTTTTACTCCATATTCCAGTGATAAAGTATTCAAACCAAAGGTATATTTTTTTTCGAAAAGATCGAGTATTTCGTTATAGAATGAAATAGTTTTTATTTTTATTTCAGATGAAGTTCAATACTTGGCGTAAAGCGGTTAACCCATACTGGCAGATATTTTTTAATTTTGTTATTAATAATCAAATAAATGTCGCTGAAGAGAAACTAAACAACAAATTTCTTTTTATAAAAACAATTATAAATATGACGACCATTAGGGTTTAAATTTAAAATCTTATCTAGAAACCTAAATAATCCGGTTGTTTTTTTTAAAAAAAATTAAGATAACTGGTTGCCAGTAATTGAGGTTTTCCAACAATCAAATTCCAGTAAAATTTTGCTGGTTTCCAGCGAAATAAAATTTGCTGTGTTGGTCTATATCTTCAAAACCACCGGACTAAATTCTATGAAATTCGTAACTTTGAGTTGAGGAAAGTGTATAATTCTGATCAATATTCTCATAAAAAAAAATCATAATGCGGGAAATTTGATCCTTTTTTCTTATTTTTTCATCTTATCTTTTTGAAAAAAATTTGCAGATCACTGTTTTTTGCATTTTCTGACAGCGTGTAATTTCAAGTTTGCATGCTGAAAAAGTTCGATCGATATATGAACTCGTAGATAATCTAAATGCGTGTACGTGGGATTAAAAATTGTGATATTTTGAAAGTTCCTTGGCTAGATCCTTTATTAAAGGACACTTGATTCTTAATCAGTGTGTTCTAAACTTTGGCAAAACCCATGCAAAATCTAAAGATAAAAGTTCCATTGACTATTTTTGCCATATGAGTTTTCATTTTACAGTTCATGTGTGACGAACAAAAAGGTTTCTTAAAGTTTGTCTTATACCCTGAGTTTTCAGTTTACAGTTCATGTGTGTTAAAAAAGATTTATAAAAGTTTATCTTATACGCTATATTCATTGCGTACTTAAAGGCGCAGATTTCTATTGCGCAGGAAATTATTGGATAAATATGATTCATTGAGTAAATATAAATAATTTCGTGCTGAGCAATGATCAGATTCAGAAGAAAAGTATATCTTTTTGGACTCGAGGGATCATGTGTAAACCTATATAATACATTTTGGAAAACTTTTTCGTGAAAAAATTGAGAGTTTACTATGGCATTAAAAAGTGCATATGATACTCTAGCAATTGACATAGCTTAGCTTAGCTTAGCTTGATTGACTACTCACATCCACCTTTAAACATTGAACCCGAAATGCTTCATTATATTTTTAAGTAATAAATTAATATTGAACAATTCCGTTGAATTTCCTCAGTATACTTCATAAAAATTCTTTATTGGTAGTACAATGATATTAAATAAAATGCATTTCGAATCCCATGATCGCAGGCGTGGCTCAGTAGAACGAATTCCACATCGCCAATGGTTGCTACTCCGTGATTGACCGAGGCCACCAATTTTGATCAATGGTCAAATGAATGGTGTCTGGGACTGACAGCACATTCACAATGCCCAAAACTGATGCTCTCTCTTTAATCATCAATAACGGCGCCGGCCACGTCCTAGTAGTCAATAGATAGTTTGGAAAAGAGAGAAAGGGATGAAAGAAATAATTCGTGCTTTAGGACCGAGGTCACCTCTGCATCCTAGCAAATAATTTTGTTCTGGGGAGTGGGTAAAAGGATGTGATCTTGAGACAATTTTGACTAGTGTGATCTGATTCTGAGCATCCTATTCTCCTACTTTCCTAAAGACAAAACATCTAACCAAATGTTACAATTTAACTAAATTAAGTGTGTTTGGAAAAAAAAAATTCCAACTTCAATCCCTCAATTGCAACCACGTATCCTACACTAGGATTTTTATCTTGTCATTCACTAACATTTCCTTTAAAATAATTTATAACAACTACAAAACCAACTTTTCAAGCATGCATCGTTTTATTAAAATATGCTTTGGATAATAAGTTAAAAATGATTAAAAAAGAAATTACTGGATATAAACAGTGCAAAATTATCTTCATTGTTTCTATCGCCCGAAAGCTAGATTCAAAAATTAAAATATACTTTTTCTAAAATTTTGTCTTCAAGTTTTATTCGAGAAACATCCGATATTTTATTTTCTTATATTTCCTAGTTATATGGACTCTTTTAGTCATTGTGATCAGTTACTGTGATGCGAAAAGACAAAATTTGAAATATATAATATTAAGATGCCAAGATAAAAAACATTGACATCTTCGTAGTTTTAAACCCACGAGACCCGTATTGGAATAAAAATGCATGCAAATATTAAGCCTATTTTTGGGCGCTTTTCATCTTATGTACACCACTTTCGGCCGCGATTTTTTTTATTGCAAACTTACCTATGTAATAATTTCATTAAAAAAATGAAAAAAAAATTCCGTTCAATGAAATAGAAAACCTTGCGCTTTTTTTTGTTTAAATGCAGCCAATATTGAATATAAAACAGTAAATAAATATAAAAAGAAAAAAAAATACTTAGCTAGCTTTGTTTGGGTTTCGTAGTAAACGAGACTTGATGGTAGATTCTCAGCATTTTTAGGTCCAATACCAATTCAAACTGTTAACTGGCATTGCACTGATCCTGTAGCCATTATTGCATCGTTACCCCCGTTACACCAAAATTTAGGAGCGTTGGACAATGTTTTCACAAGCTTTTTAGCCAAGCTTTTTTCACAAGAACTTTTAAGCACAGAAAACCTTGCCGTAATTCTTCAACCTTGCGATGTCTTCGCGCAGATAATTTTTTTTAAATATCACGCAATGGGAAAGAATTTATTGAAAGATTTCACTACACACGAAAACACCGATACACCACTCAATCGACGAACTATACCGAGCATGCGTTTGATAATTAAAAATTTAAAATACATAAATTTTCGTATAAAATTATTGACAAAATTTTCACCTTATGATACTCTAGCAATTGACATATTGGAAAAACTTTTTTTTTTTTAATTTTTTCGTGTGAGAAACATTTCAATTGATAAAATAAAGATCTTAAAATCACATTTTGTTTGAATTTTCAAACCAAGTGCAATAACTTAAAAAATATTTTTTTTTTCTAAAGATAAGAGGTTTATTGTTTTGTTCTATTTGGAAAAATTTTCTAGACCATTTTATCTATGTAAGACATCTCATTTTCGAGATGCAGCTAAGAAATTAAGTACCCCAGATATCAAGTATTCTAATTCCTCCTTACTTTTTAGAGATGAATGAACTTTTAAGTTTAACGTCTCTCTAATCAAACAATCAATCAATCAACTCCTTACTGTTAATTTCTACAAAAATAATAACTTATTCAATGCAGGAGGATATCTGAAATTGGACTAGATTATAGATTAAAAAAAAAAAACTTTTTTTAGAAAAAATTGCTAATTTTTAATTTTCTTACACTCATTATTCAAGTCGGTTACAACCTGGGAAAGTTTTTCTCAATTTTAAGAGTGATTTGTGCTTCAAAAATCAGCTGGGATGGGAATTTTATATACCAAAAAGACCTTATGGTTCACAATACATGGAAGAACAAGAGTGTTATTTTGAATTGTTTTGACGCCAATTTTCATAGCGGACATTATTGAAGGCAAACACGAAAATTGGGGGAGATATATCTCAGAAACATCTTGAGAAATATGTTCGTTTCAGTTTGTGTTCAATAAAATGATGAAATTCATTGAATTTTACCTTTTTTCATGTTTTTGCTCCTTAAATTTTTCAACTGAATCATTTTAGTTAGCTTTAATCAGGCATCTTTTGTTCTAGAAATTTTTAAAACATGGAATTCCTTGTGGGAAGGAATGAATTAAGCTTTTTTTGCATTTTATGTGTGATTTGAGAATTTCGAAACAAAAAAGGAGGATTTAAAAAAGTGATAAAAAATCAACATGCTGATACATATTTATTTGAATTTTTTTGTTAACTACAATCCAATCAAACAAAGATCATTCTTTTGTACTAAAATTTCCAAAAAATGATAACTAAAACAATCTTCAACTTAAAAATACTTCTCTTGAATTTAATAACTGACTTACGGTTATTAGAAATTTAATTTTAAAACAGAAATGATTAAAATGGAAGCTTTTTCAATCGAATTTATTCTATTTATGATTTAAAATTTGGAAAAAAAAGTTATCCCAATTTTCATGATTTTGAGTTATTTTTAAATTTTTAATTGTCAATTCCTAGTGATAAAAATGGTCACCAAAACAAATAACAGTTATTGACTTTGATGATTGGTACAGCTGAAATTATTCATTTCACATTCATTCACATTTGAAACATTCTGATATAACGTATTATTAAACAAAGGTTTAACTTTGTTTTGGTTGATCCTACAATTTCCTCGATTATTGTAGATGGAATTTATTAACACAGTTGGGCTCCGAAATAACAAAACAATTAAAACAACTCGTTATTGTGTTCCGTTAGAAGTAAAAAATAATCTAAATGGCTGTTCAAATGAAAACTGAACGATATGTTGAAAATGATCAGAAGAGAAATTAATAAACCAGGATGGTCTGAATAACAAATGCTAAATCCTAAATCCTCAGAACTGGTTTCGGAATCAAACTTTGAGTTTCGAATTTAGAGTCCTGAGATTTCCGAATCCAGAATTCCTTAAAGCAGTTTCATATTTTTGGATAAAGATTTCCGAATCCAAAATATTTTTTTTTTTGTTTCGATTATAGTCGTTTTACCATCTTTATGGCATTCGCGACTTTATCAACGTTGCAGTTGGCGGATCGTTATTGAAAAACTATCCGGTACAACTGTGTTCGATGTTTACTCTTGGGCTCGAACTCTCGAACATCGGCTAAGGAGACAACAGACTTGCCAACTGAGCTATATCACAAGCCCCCGAATCCAAAATAATGTTTTCTGAACTCTTAATAATAAATTAGGCATTATATATTTTGAATTCTTTTTTGAAAAGAT
>NC_073692.1:93925104-93986197 GCF_029784155.1 Uranotaenia lowii
TAAAACTAGATTTTGATTTGAGACTTTAATTTGCAAAAAAAAACGAACATTCCTTACTTGATCTGGTTGCCTCTGTAGGAATTAGCCTGGTGAACTCTATCCATTCCAGGCTTCTTCTGGAGATGTCCCGGAAACAGCTTGATCTTTATTGCTTGCTGTCGATGTATGAAGAGCACATACCTACGGAAAATCCGTTTTTGAAAACATAGCACTAATTACGAGATTATTTTTAAATAAATAAACGCGACCGAGCGGGGTTGGCATGATACAAATGTCATGCAACATTTATTCCTGTCAGCAACAAGATGACAGAAAAATGGAATGCTCTGATCGCGTCGCTTATGATAGGATTTTAAAAGAGATGATATTGATATAGATTACTATGTTAAGGTCAGACGACCATGAACGATATTTATCAGCACTGCTCTCAACGTTGTTGTCAAAACATTAAACAGCTGTTTTTGCTGAAAGCAAAACAGTTGAAATAATGAACGGGAAAATGATTATTGCTGCGATTTTGAACCTCTCAGCCAAGCAAAATCGTACTCTCTGCTGTCCAGTGCAAGGAGAAGGGAAGAACAAAATGACAGCTGCATGTAAACATTGCGCTCGTTCTCACGCACACCTACGTATGGAATAACTCGAAACTCGAAAATCGTTTTTTTATTCTGACGGTTCCAGAGCCAAATTCGGAATCAAAAAAAAATACGCCATAAGTGAAGAAGTACGTTTACGTTTACGTTTTGATTAATACACACTTATCAAAAGTTAAATCAAATGTTATTAAATGAGAGATGGTTTTTCTCAGAATAAAAAGGTATACCATCAGAATTAAATTGCCAGAATTTTTTCAGTACGTATCCGGGCCGGACAAAGCGGGCAATTTTTATATAAAAACCTGGCAAAATCCGGGCATTCGATTTAAAATTGACGATTAAAAATCCGGGCAATATCTGGGAAATTTTTTTCAAAACTCAGAACTTCCTCAACAAAAACCAAGAAAATAAATGAATAAAAACTTTTTTCCTCAAAACTTATCGATTGATTTTGAACCGTATTTTAGGCTTCCAGAAAACCTTTCATGATTAACTTTTTAAAACTTGCTCAAAAAATTTCTTTTCGGAGGTGTTTATTGTTTTTTTTTGTTTAATATGCCAAATAAAGTGAATAAATTCGGGCAAAATCCGGGCATTTTTCAATGAAATCCGGGCAACCGGGCTGAGCCGGACTGTTCTTAAATTTAGTTTTAAATATCCGGGCAAACCCGGATAAAACCGGAAAATCTGGCAACCTTACTCTAGAAACTTCGTGTATTTTTTTAAAACACTACCTGTTCCACTTTTTTCTATGTTCGTGGTTCTTCCATTTTCATTAACTTGTTTAAGATGTTTTGTAACGCGTCCACATAAAAGTCAGTTTAGTCTGGCCAATAAAATTCAATTAGATAAATGTATATCAGACTGACAATGGATGTATTGGTAAAATGTACGCATCGAATTTTGAAAACCGATTATATATATTTCGTTGATTGTCCTTAAAAACTGATTCCTGCAAAATTTCAGCCCAGCCCAGTAACTTGATTTAGGGGTACCTCAAAACGCTCAAAATTTTGTTTTTTGACTCCCGAATATCTAAGGTGACCAGCAGGGACCAATAGAAATCGAAAAAATCGAAATTTCAATTTCGATTCCAAATGCCATAAAAAGCATGAACCGTCAAGACCTCGTGTCGTCTATAAAAAAAAATTTCCCGAAAATCGATTTTCTGAAACTTACCAGTTTTTTGAATGGTGATTTCTGAAATCCAAAAATCGATTTTTGATTATAAATTATCTGTTTTTGAAATTCGATATGACCCATTTGGCTGATATCTTCCTTAAACGGCGTTAAAAAAAATAGGAATCATGTTTCGGAACACTTTACATTGTGATGTGAAATTTTCATGCCATTAATCTCAATTTTATAAACAATGCGGTTTAAATCAAGAAACTTTTTTGGAAAAGTGATTTGTAATATGAACAAAACAGCATATCATTAGCATATACAAGCCTTTTAAGCTTCAAAATTTGAGGGGATTTTTTTTATCTGACGGGATGGCGCCGGGGGTCTTCAGATCTTCCCCGAAGTGAAAAATGTTATTCATTTTTACTACTTTAAACACAAGTTTTTTCAGTTTCCTAAGATTTTTATTTGTCGAGTAAAATTCGGTAAGTTTTTTTGTAGATAAATTAGAATCATGTTTCAAAGCAACATAGCTCTGCTTTTTTTTCAAGGAAATACATGAAATAGCACATTAAAACGCATTGCAATGTTATCAGCTTTCTAAATAAAATATTTGAGAAAATTTCAGTTATGACCTTAAACATGAAAAGTTGTAAATTAGCTTTTAATGATGTCTAAAAGCACCGTCTGCAACACCGAATATTCTGCAAAAACACCATTGTATTGCCCAATTTATGATATAATTTTATTTGAAGACACCAAAGTGGGCCAATAACTTCTTTAAGGGTTATGAAAAAAATAATGGTAATAAATATCTTTATTTTTGCATCGAAAACAACAAATTCTTTTAAAAACGTAGGAACAAAAGTACGTATCTAAACAGGTAAAAGCACTATTTTTTAGTGCTTCGTAAAGTGTTTTCAGCAAAACTGAATTCCAGTTGCAACCAATTATCTAAGAATCGTATTGTTAATGTAATATTACCTTTAATGGGAATGCGACAGTACTTTTGACACCGATTATAACTGATTTACAATTTTTCATTTAAAGGTCATTACTTAATCTCATTTATAAAAATGCAGGCGTTTTCTTTGTTAGACCATTACGTATAAACGGACGGTCGGAATGAAGGGAAATTTGGTATCCGAGAGATTTTCGGGTCAGAGATAGTTTGAATAGGAATAGTTTCACGAATCCTTTTTTTTATGGAAAGGAGTTCCCCTTACAAAATCAACTTCAAATGGGACACAAAAATCGATTCGCGAGCACGATGAAGTTAAGGTAGATGAAATAAAACATTTATTACGATTTATTTATTTAAAGGTAAAACGAAGTTTACCGGGTCAGCTAATTTTTTATAAATATTTTAATAGGGAAGCTGATAAAATTAAAATGCGTTTTCAGGTTCTATTTTTTTTTTGTATTTCAGTAAAAAATAACAAAGTCATGTAGTTTTGAAATATGGTTTTATTTTATTGACAAACAAATTTTACCAAATCTTACTTGAAAAATATTTTTTTGAATCTTAAAAAATTCATGTGTTTTTAAGTCGTAAAAATGAACAATTTTTGGAAAGATCTGAAGACCCCCGGCGCAAGTTGTCTGATAATAAAAAAAATCTCCAGTAGTGTTATGAGCTGAGACGCCAGTTACCAAAATTTTTCAAATTAAGGTACCAAAATAAAAGCCACTTCAGATAATTTTCAAATCGTCAGATAAGCAGCTTTAACTAAAATGTATCTCACTCTATGTGCAGAAGGTCTAAATTGGTTTGAAATTTGGCTCAAATTTTTTATGTTAAAATTTAAAATTATTTTAAACTACAGTGAAGAACTAATTTTTTTCTGTATCATGAGTTCAATGTCATGTAATTAGACTGGAATGACGAAGGTTAAATTATCTTTACTTTTCGAAATCTTTTCCTTTTCCCTAGTTCTAACATCTGTTCGACTTCTACTTCAAATGTTATGATCACTTCACACGCATATACATAGCTTAAACTTTAAACACCGTCCGAAAGATTAAAAGCTATTTTGATCGACGATCCGTCAAGTTTATTTATTTTCGCTAAGCCTATGAGAACCAATAAGTCAACGGCAAACCGGTCCAAATGCGGTAGACGCCATCCAAAATTTTTCGGAACCGCCTGGTGGCCTATAAAAATATACGCAACCGGTAATTTGCAGACTTTTAGTCGAATTTTTTTTTCTCTCTCTTCTCATAGGAACGAATTTAAAACCATATTTGAATTTGCAGCTCACTAACCGGTCCGGACCATTTGTCAAACTGTGTCCCAAATCGAAACATAAATCAGCTCGAGAAAACAAACCCGTTGATAGGCGGTGCTGCTGACTCAAACTTTTCGGAAAGATTGCCCCAAAGCTGTAACTAATATAGTGGTGATGGAGGCTTCCTCATTCAGCGCGATTTGATCTTGGCGCTTCCGTGGATATTTTTTTATAGTGGAAAATAGATGATTTCAGATAAAATTTGTTTTCAAATGTAAATTGAGAGGATTGTGAAGCTACAGATTTAGGGTGTTCTCCTATTAATTAATCGCTGCCAAATGTTTCTGTTTCTGTGGAAGGATTTTTCTTTAACATAAGCAGGGGGTTATCGATATTGTAAAATGCTACCGAAGTTCTTTTTTACAACAGGTGTCAATATTGGTATCAGTTTAGAAGCATATTCAACCTTTTCTGTAATTTCTTACGCGCTCAATGTTTGATGAGACAGAGTATTTAAATTTCAACATTTCACATAAATAACATTTGTACTAACACTTAAGGTACACAGTAAAAAAATATACATCAGTGTTAATCTGATAAAGATTCATCAACCTTAAACGGGCCAATTAGGAATGTTGTTTTCATCCATTCGAGAGCTATTTTGTTTGCTCAGCGCTCAACAAGCGCATGTTTATCTGTTCTATTCGCGAACTGGCGCTATCTCCGAATAATCGGTAAGCAAAAATTGGCCAATGGACTGACCAGACCATCTACTCTACTCTTCACAGTCTTCTACCTCCAGTCTGTTCAACAACCTACCTCAAAAGTCGTTCAGTGTGAGTTTGAGCGCCCTTACAAACGGGTAGTAGCTCGTATTTTCGTTCCAATCCCAAGTTTGGGTTCATTCTACCGGTTTTCTTAGTTCAAATTGGGCATACGGTTCAATCGGCAGAAGTCCTTGACTGTCATCGGATTGTTTTGTGATAGAACTGTCAAAACAAACGAAAAAAATAAAAGGTTCAAAAGTGTTAAAAATAACCCACCAAAACATGGTCCTGGTGAGCACCTCGTCTAGGCGGTCCGGCAATTGCTGTTATCAGTTAGGTAATTGTCAAAGGGTTTTGATTTGTAATCTTCCACCGAAGACGTCACTGTTGTTGTTGGTTTTATTCTCAAGCAAAATAAAGCAAAGAGAAACAACGGATTCGTCGAGATGGTTCTGTCACATGGTAGCTCAAGTGTTTGCAAACACAGCTCGTTTTGCGTTGTTTATAGTGAACTTAACGTCAATCTTTACTAAAACTATACATATGGGTAAGTGTATCTGAGATACTATAAAAACAATAAATATGATTTTTTTCAGCTTTCTGCATTTTTGTTGAAAGTCTTTCCAAAATTGTATTGTTTTGAAAAAGGTGTTTTAAAAATAGCACTGGTATATAAATACTCATTTTCAGTGATTTCAACAATGTCAGAGCTGATTTTGCTTTTTTACAGCATCCATTTAAATGCCTCATTCGACTTTCAAAAACAGTTTTAAAATTATTTTTTAAAAACAAAAAGATTTTGGTTACACTGTTGAATATAACAAAAATATTGAAAGCAAAGTTTAAATTTATGCCTGATTAACATTTCAAGGAATTGTTTCAAACGAAACAAGCTACAGAAGTAATCATTTTGCTTTAATTTGTGTTTTAAGTTCAAAAAAAAAATCACATATGAGGCGCTTAGGATCAGAGGGGTGCAAGTGCCGAAATGATGATTTCGAGAAAACGGGCCTCAAAGTTTTTTTTCTAAATCAAAATTATCGAATCAATTTTTCTACTAAATTTTCGATGGAGTGTGTCTCATGAGGTCTAAAATGAACGATTCTGAAAGAAAAAACAAAGTTTTTGCGATATTTATGTTAAAACGGCGAACTACTTTTATTGATATTTTTCACTTGCACCCTTCTGATCCCAAGAATGACACTTGCACCCCTCTGACTCCAAACAATATGATTGCATCCTTTTGGAACTTGTATGGAACGAGTATTTTCAGTACGATACTAGATGTTTTGTTTTTGTTCACACATTTAATTTTCTGCGTTTTCGGGCTTCAAATTTCTATGCAACTTATAATGAACGAGGTTTGCAAGTTCCATTATCCTAATTCCCAGAATTTGTTGAAATCTTTCACTCTCTTTTTTTCCTTAATGGATACACAAGAATACCTGCATATGTGTTCATTCATTGAAATTAACTGTTTAGCTGGTCGCTTTTTCCGGTAGAACCAACGTACGCTTCCCCTTGGTTTCGTATCTTTTTTCGCAAGATGAGTTTCCAGACTGCCTGATTTCGTTGGCGTTTTTGGGGTCTTGATGAATGGCCAGTTGACTCTCCAGGAATGGACTCATTCTCGCTAGCAACTGCAGCAGCAGCAACTTCTGATTTTCCAGAAGAACCGTGGATGTTTAATTTTTCTTTTTTTGGTCTAATTATACCAGGCCTCTTTCCTAAACAGTTATGTAAATATTCCTTAAAAGACTTAATGTAATTTTTTATAAACTACCTGTCGCAACGACTCATCTGAACTTTTCGAAGTTTCATTTTGTTCCGTGGGATAGTATGTGACATCATTATCAGAGCCTGTCGAAAAATCTGAATCCTCTGTGCTATAATCCGAGAGATTTTTCTTAGATATATTTGCCAAAAAATTATTGTTAAGTGCGTTTTGTGTTTGCCTTTTATCCCTATTAGCATTGGCTGAGTTTGCCATAAAAAAAATATTTTAGAATTTTTTGTATACATAACAATGAGATTTTCATGCCGACGAAGTTACACCTGAATCTATTTTCATCACTTCTCTATCTGAGGACTTTGGATTATCTTGGTCAGAACCAGTAGAAAATCCTAGTAGGAGCTAGATGATGTTGTTTTCAACTAACAAAAATGTATACGTTCTAATGAAATTAGCCTAAAAGTATAATCCTTTGGTGTCAGAAGGGTGCAAGTGCACTTGCACCTTTCTGACACCAAACGAAACACGATTTTCATTGACACGTTTTTTTATAAATAGCTTTAAAATATCGAAATAATTTTTCTTTTGACCTGTGTCTTCTACAGAATGTTAATCTATACTTTAACTATCCAAAAAACAGTTTATCTCAGTTTTGATAAAAAATCACTTGCACCCCTCTGATCCTAAGTGCCTCATATATGGCAAAACTTCGAAATTCGAATATCAAAATTTTTCAGTGTGTGTTTCAAAACATGAGCATCAAAACTGACAAAAAATGACAAAAATGACAAAAATGACAAAAAATGACAAAAATGACAAAAATGACAAAAATGACAATAATGACAAAAATGACAATAATGACAAAAATGACAAAAATGACAAAAATGACAAAAATGACGAAAATGACAAAAATGACAAAAATGACAAAAATGACAAAAATGACGAGAATGATAAAAATGACAAAAATGACAAAAATGACAATAATAACAAAAATGACAAAATTGACAAAAATGACAAAAATGACGAGAATGATAAAAATGACAAAAACGACAAAAATGACAAAAATTACAAAAATGACAAAAATGACAAAAATGACAAAAATGACAAAAATGACAAAAATGACAAAAATGACAAAAATGACAAAATGACAAAAATGACAAAAATGACAAAAATGACAAAAATGACAAAAATGACAAAAATGACAAAAATGACAAAAATGACAAAAATGACAAAAATGACAAAAATGACAAAAATGACAAAAATGACAAAAATGACAAAAATGACAAAAATGACAAAAATGACAAAAATGACAAAAATGACAAAAATGACAAAAATGACAAAAATGACAAAAATGACAAAAATGACAAAAATGACAAAAATGACAAAAATGACAAAAATGACAAAAATGACAAAAATGACAAAAATGACAAAAATGACAAAAATGACAAAAATGACAAAAATGACAAAAATGACAAAATTGACAAAATTGACAAAAATGACAAAAATGACAAAAATGACAAAAATGACAAAAATGACAAAAATGACAAAAATGACAAAAATGACAAAAATGACAAAAATGACAAAAATGACAAAAATGACAAAAATGACAAAAATGACAAAAATGACAAAAATGACAAAAATGACAAAAATGACAAAAATGACAAAAATTACAAAAATGACAAAAATGACAAAAATGACAAAATTGACAAAATTGACAAAATTGACAAAAATGACAAAAATGACAAAAATGACAAAAATGACAAAAATGACAAAAATGACAAAAATGACAAAAATGACAAAAATGACAAAAATGACGAAAATGACAAAAATGACAAAAATGACAAAAATGACAAAAATGACAAAAATGACAAAAATGACAAAAATGACAAAAATGACAAAAATGACAAAAATGACAAAAATGACAAAAATGACAAAAATAACAAAAATGACAAAAATGACAAATATGACAAAAATGACAAAAATGACAAAAATGACAAAAATGACAAAAATGACAAAAATGACAAAAATGACAAATATGACAAAAATGACAAAAATGACAAAAATGACAAAAATGACAAAAATGACAAAAATGACAAAAATGACAAAAATGACAAAAATGACAAAAATGACAAAAATGACAAAAATGACAAAAATGACAAAAATGACAAAAATGACAAAAATGACAAAAATGACAAAAATGACAAAAATGACAAAAATGACAAAAATGACAAAAATGACAAAAATGACAAAAATGACAAAAATGACAAAAATGACAAAAATGACAAAAATGACAAAAATGACAAAAATGACAAAAATGACAAAAATGACAAAAATGACAAAAATGACAAAAATGACAAAAATGACAAAAATGACAAAAATGACAAAAATGACAAAAATGACAAAAATGACAAAAATGACAAAAATGACAAAAATGACAAAAATGACAAAAATGACAAAAATGACAAAAATGACAAAAATGACAAAAATGACAAAAATGACAAAAATGACAAAAATGACAAAAATGACAAAAATGACAAAAATGACAAAAATGACAAAAATGACAAAAATGACAAAAATGACAAAAATGACAAAAATGACAAAAATGACAAAAATGACAAAAATGACAAAAATGTCAATGTTAATCAATCGCAACGATATGGGATTGTGTTCACTAAAACGAATGAGCAAAAAAAAACGTGATTGAGCGATAAAAAATGGCGTACAAAAACCAATCCAGCTCTGGGCCCAACCACGAGTGATTGACTACTATCAACATATGTATATGGGTAGAAATAGGTGATAAGAAATCAATTAGCCAATCTGAAGACAAACAGCTGATCGGTGGAATCGGTAGGCCTAAACCGACTTGAGCTGCTTTTTCTGAATCGACCGAACAGCGCTGGTGTAAGCCGGAAAAATAGGCACAAACAATTTAGTATGGGTAAAAAAACCACCTTGTAACAATTTTTCGCGACAATCGTTTACTTTTGATGATTTTAAATTATGGTAATACCCATCTCTAGAATATTCATCCGGCGCTCCCCCTAATGACTGTCAATGATTATTTACCTGTTTGGAATGGAATTTCTGCCCACTGGATTTCACAATGTTGATGCAATACGTTCCGGCGTTTTTGTCACCGAGCGGGAGCAACGATTGTTGAATTGATGTGTCTTCTCTCGGAACGGCGGGAGCCCAATTACCATAAAGGCTAGGGTTATGTAATCTGTAAATATACAATACAAGTGAAAAAAAAAACATTTCAATTTATTTGCAAAAAAATAAAATAAAATCACATGTCTACCCTTAGTTTAAACTAAGCTCATGAAAACTGGAATGATAAGTATCGGTCACAGGTTTAAAGACCAACGATGAGTCATATTTTTTTTAATGTTAAGCTCGAGTTTCGTGGCCCAAACGGCGAACTCGTTTTCATCTCAGAGAGCTGCTTTACATTTTGGAACGGAAACAACAAACCTTACATGAACTTTGAAAAAAAAAGTTGTTCTAAACTGGAGCAGATTTTGTTTCCGGTGTGAAACATTGTTAGATCTAGTCGAACGAACATATTCAATAAAACATTATAATAACAGTTCTGTAAAGGAAAACTTCTTTTCTAAATCTTAATCAAGATCAAATCCTAAGTATCATATTTTCCCGACACTTCTTCCCAAAGAAGAATGAGTCATTGCTTCAATGTGTACAGCAAAAGCAAACGAAATGGTTCAAGCATCAGCTCAAGCTGTGAAAAGAAAGGGGTGTAATAATTCTTATTGCTGGTAATTAAATTGTAAAATGATATCGTAACTTGGCCCAGTTACTTAAGATAGCCGAAGCACAACTTTGTTGGTGGTCATCAAATCAAGAAAAAATCAATTTCATATAAATTCACAAATCTTTCAAAAAACCTTCAGAGTTTAAAATAAAAAAAATTGCAGATATTTTGAAAGAAATGCAATGGTGAACTCTTAGGCAACACACAAAAAGAAGCCCAGTAATTTCTGTTTATCCAGAGTTAGTTAAATTGTTTCAAAAAATCGGATTTTTTTTAATGAAGGGTATATTTAAATTATTATTTTTAACGCATAAGTTGTTTCGTTTTATTTGAGTTGTGAAATAAAACAATTTGTTAAAAACTGTATGGTTTTCTCAAAAAACTCAACTTCAACGTTAAAAGAGAAAAACGATTAATATTATATCTGAAAAAAAATTCCAAAAAAGAAGGATTTTGTTATCAATTAAACATTGAAATGACAAAGCGAGATGAATCAATTCGGATTTGAAAGGACTGACGCCCAAACGTATACTAAATTCAGAATTATAAAATATACTAATTTCGTGCTCTCAATGCTTAATTAAAAACTGAAAATTTTAAACTTCGAAGCTGTAAATAAAGAATATAAATTGCATTCGAAATGTGCGATTACTCACAGAAATTTTTTTACAAATTTGAAATATCGTAAATAGCAAGAGTTCAATCAAATTCAAAACCCCGAGAGCCAAAACACATTTATTTGAAGTTTGAATTATACAAATTGAAAAGCCTCTTTGAAATCAAAGAAATTGAAAATAATATAACTTCTTGCGAAATGTGAACGTTATGTTGAAGAGTGCACTTAGGAGTTCTTCTGTTGAGTAAACTACTTATAAATTTTAACAAAACATAATTTCTCCATTTTTTATTTTTCAACCTGGTTTTGAATTTGAATGAAAATTGCGTTTTGGAATTAAACCTATTTCTGATACTTGAAGTTCGATGAAAACTCTTTGAAGAAGACAGATCGAGTAAGCTTTCGAATACATAACTTGCGCTTCGGGATTAATCAAACAGGAAAAAACTGAAAATGTTAATAAGAATACAAATCCAATCTCATGAAATTAATGGTTAAAATAATAATTTAAAAAACCATTATCAACAAATAACGTTTCGAAAAGCAAAAAAAAAAGAATGGAAACGTTGAAGTTCATGAATGCCATTTTATTGTAAAGCTATAATATTTCAGAATATTGAACAATTACATCGAAATCGAGGTACATCAATAAATTTTACTGCAAAAATATAAAAGCCGTAAGTTTTTAATCTAGATAACATTACATAAAATTTATGTTTCAGTTAAAAAATGATTAACATTTAGATCGATTAACCTTTAATTTTGCATTTCAATTTCAACATAGAAAGTTTTTGTTAAAAATTCAGTTTTCACAACTTAAATGTATTTACCAACGCAAGATTAAAAATACAGATGTAAAATTTATAATAAACTTTTCTAAGTATATTCGTTCATCTCCAGAATATTTTTTTTCATAAACAACTCCTAGTATGGAAAATCTAAAGCTGTGAATTTGAATCTTGAATTCGGTTGTGAACTATGTTTAAAAAATTTCTAAATTTTGTCTATCTAAATAGTCAATTTTGTTATGTTTTTCATGTTTATTACATTTGTTTTAAATTTTCATATATTATTGACAATTGTTGTCACTGTTACTGGATTTTTTTTTAATTTTTGAAGGTTAAAAATGTTACAAAGAGTGTTTTTTTAAAAGTCATTTGATTTAAGAATTTAATTTCCCAATTTCTCGTTTCATATAAGTCAAAGGAGGGCCAACATTTTCAACAGGCAGGCCAATTTTTTTTAAGATAAAATTTGCTGGCAGATGGCACAACCAAATTTTCATAAGACCCACTGACCGGGGCCTAGAGGATAGCGTCTTCTTAGCCAGATCCTTGTGAGGGTGTTCGTTTTCTTAAGTATTCTGAACAAAACAAAAAAATAACCGATTTGAAAATAGTTTTAAATTTTTGAACACGCATGGATTGTCTCAAGGTTAGATTATTTGCATGAAGAGTGTGGATGATATAACTCACGTGCTCACAGACAACATAATTTTTACTTTATTGTTGCGATGACGGTTGAATTGAGATTTTTATCTCAGCACATATCCGAGATTTTAAGGGTTCCTCACGATACCCCACCATCCCCTAACTTAGATAGCTGGTTTATTTATTTGAAGTACAGAGCAAATTTATAGTACAAAATTCAACAAATGTATTTTGATAAGTTTGGAAAAAGGACTCGAGTCCAACTTGAATTATGAAAATTGGTCCACTCCACTCTGAGATTATCGGATTTGAACTCTAGCGTGCAGTTTTTGAAAAATGTTCCAAATATAAGCTAAGTTTAAGCCATATCAAGTAAACATATACCTAAATTTTGCTAAAACCTTCAGATAAAGGTTTCGCTTACTATCTTTTAAATGGGATAAAAAAAAATGCCAAATTTCATAAGACGCGTGAGATATGCCTGATTTTCATATTTTGGAGAAGTAATCCCGAACTTATGGTCGGTATTGTAAATTATTAGAGAAGACTTCGCCATTTTTAAACAAATTGCGTTTGGTTTAATTTGTTGAACTTTTTTAGAAGTTCTAATGTTTTTGAACTTCTGTTTTGTATTGTATTACCAATGTCTGACAACACATACATACATACCCCGTTCAATTTTGGCAGCACGCCCGTACATTTTCCGTTTCCAAAATCGAACGGTTTTATGTCAATTTTGTTATTTTTTATTTTAATTTTTTATTTTTATGTTTTATTTTTATTTTTTATTTTTATGTTTTATTTTTTTTTTATTTTTATGTTTTATTTTTATTTTTTATTTTTATTTTTTATTTTTGTTTTCTATTGATGAAATCCACGATTGGCAGTTAGCGTATTGACAATCACTAGTGTAGAGTGTTGCTATGTAGAAACCTTATTAAGACAGCAACTAAACGATAACTCTAATCCACCTTAGAAAGCTTCGTTGAATATATCATTTCAACATTAATTATTCAGAATAAAGGTTAAACATATCATTATCAATTGAATTATTAGATTGGCCCAATTATATCCGCTTAAGCAGCGACGAAACATTTACCGATTTCCAATGTTCAAAACGATTTTTTTCAAATTCGTTCAAACAGATTTTTTCCAAAATACATCCAAAACTATCTTTTTAATTACTTTTTATTTTGAACCGATTACTATTTAGCTGGCATTTTCAACTGTCTTGAGATTGAATATTTAAAACGTTTAAAAGATCATATCTTGAAGTTGTCTGCTTAACTTAGGAACCAAGATATGTGTGCGTTCGTGATTTGTGATGACATAATTCAATATAAAAAAATTCAAAGTATAAAAATACTAAATGATACTTAAAGTGTTAAAAGTGAATAATCACTGTACGGCCGCAGTGAACTGTCCCCCCAAAGAAAATAAGATGTTTTGATATTGCTGATCGAACTTTGACTGAACCCTATTAATGCTAGGTGAGAAAATTAATAATAAATCTTTATATTTCTTATAAAAAATATGATTACAAAAAAAATCCTACAAATCACAATTAATTTTTAAGAACGCAAATGAACTAACATTTGTTAACAACACAGTTAAGCAGCAAAAAACTAAATAAAAAAATTGATAATTTGATTGTAAAAAAAAATTATATTACACAGAAAAAAGCTTAACATGGATCTTAAAATAGGTTAGTAATCGAAACTCTATATTTTCTGGTGTTTTAGCATTCTTTACAAATTGAAAGAAGAAAAAGATTTTTTATTTAAAGAAGAGTTTAATAACGCCTGGTAATCTGTCTTCTGAAAATATCTTAGCTTAACAACTGTAATTTCCTTTTAATTGTTATAATCGCTATTTTTTTTCATTAAAATTATAAAATAACAATTTTTCCAACATTCTATCAATACGCTTTGAAAAAAAATTCTGTTTTCATACCGACATTATAAGAATTATTATACCGAAAACCAGCTTTTAAATACCGATTTTTTATTGTGGCGTCATGGTTTTAAGCAAAAAAAAAAAAGAATTGTTGATCAGCATGCATGTTGCAAAAATCAAACGTGGTTTGTTTTAAATTTGCAGTAATATTTGAAGAAAATTTTGTTGATTTCAATCGAAGCTATCAAAATAAGCAGATAAAATCACTAAATGTCCTAAAAAAAAAACATTTCGTTCTGATGGAAACAGTGTCCGAAATTGAAACGTATATCGCTAATTTATCTGCTCCGTTGTAGTAAGAAATTCCACCAAAGGAATCCAACAAGGAAGAATGCTGATTAAAGCTTTTTTTCTAGTATCCTGCCGTTAATCGCTTAAGGCTTATAAATTCGCTTCTTTTTTGTTGACAAATCTATTTTCTTACGAAATTTCTGGTGATGAAACGGAGAAACATACTACACTGAGTGGATAACATTATTTATGCAAGAAATCTGATGAATGTTGTTTTCCACTAATTGAAGGAGTTTATTTATCTGTAAGTTTTACAAAATTGAAGTTGGAAAATATATATATTCTAACAAAAATGCTATGGACTATTGAGCAATTAGCATTTTAACGCCGGCCTAAAGGTATTGCTTCGTACAAAAATTTACCTAAATAATTTCTAAAATATGATCCATGCGACCTTTCATAGATCCCAAAATTTGGAATTAGAGCCTAGCGCTCACCTAGAAGCTTTCAACGCTCCCAGAAATGTCCAAACCATATTCAAAACCGGTGGTAAGAAGTCATCATATAACAAAAATTTATCGCAAAATGTATGATTCGAAAAAATTCAGGTAACCATAAGCTCTAAAAGCTTGCGTTTTTAAAGCTTTATACCAGCTTTCAAGTGCTAAATTATACTATATCAGTACATCAAGTACAATTTCGCATTCTAAGAGCCCGTTGAGTGCTTTTCTGCATCATATTAGTATTATACCACTCTTTTAAAATGCAACTAGTAGTTTATCGGCTTTGCACAGTGCTTTTGAAGTGCAACATAGCTTGAAATCAGAATTACAAATACTATATTTTCGAAGCATTAAATTGACAACACACAAGCTTGTTTGAATGCTTTTTAGTACTATGTTTAGAACTGCAGTGACATAAGGCCACAAATTTAGGGCATCAGTTGCTAGAAATTTGATTCCAATGAGGCTTTTTTCACAGATTTAACGCAGACGTAGGTCCATAAGCAGGGTCACTGAAAAATGTCCAAGCCATAGATGTCATGAGTTCGATTCCAAATTGAACCCCATTTGCATTTTCTCAGCACTTTGCATGCTAACGCTATAGCATCAACCAATGCAAACACAGTGCTTTTATAGGGTTATACCAATTTATGCACTAATGCAGCCGTTAATTTTGCAAAACCTGGCTCACAGAGCTAATATGATGCACAGAATCAAGTTCTTTAGTCGACGTTTGAGCAGAATTTGTGCTAGGTTTGAGTGCTTATGGTTACTTGGGTATATACAATTCAAGCTTTCTCAGACTCTTGCTTCGAATTCTTGAATGAGGTTGAAACAGAATTAAAACTTTTTCCAATTGGTTTGAATGGATTAAAATAAACCTTCAACGCTTAGAACATATAAAGATTAAAATTATTTATTTAAAAGCTTTTGGAATAAGCTAAGCGGGATATGATGCCAGCGGGTCTTGTTTTGGCCAGCTATGATGTAGGGCTAGGTGGGGTAATTATGAACAAAATTACTCAGTTTTTCATACTACCTGCTCAAATAAGTAGCTCTTTAATTTTAAAATTCTAGAAAGTAACCAAAAATGAATGACTGGTTTCCTTCTTCATTTTAAGATTTTTTGCTTATTTTAAAGTTGCAGCTTGTGGGCGTAAAATGCTTGTTCACAATTACCCCGTCTGTTCATAATTACCCCCTTGTCTATGGGGTAATTATGAACACTGTAACTATTCTTGTTATGCAATGACTTTCGATATTGGCTTTGTTTCTAGATTGAAACCACATCTAAACAGTGCATAGTAGTGACACTGGTTGATTTTTTAAATTTACTGTTGAGAAGTTCTAGGTTATTCTCAGTTTTACATGACTGGAAGGCATATTTTCATATAATCACAGATCCACAATTCTAAAAACAAAATTAAGCAATGTTTTAGGCTTATTTTCAAGGTTTGGATGGTTATCGTGATTTTGAAGATAAAAAGTAAATTTTGATCATAAACCAATGCTGAGAAAACACGTGTTCATAATTACCCCACATCTTGAAAAGTATGGGGTAAATATGAACACTTCTTTGCGCGAGGGTGGAAATTTTTTTCAACATAAAATCATATCACACCAAATGGAACATCAATTACCAAACGTAAAACTTTCAAAACCAACATTTTATCTCCATTCACATTGACGAAGGAGTCAATTGATAAGACACGTCTCAAAACGATTTCCGTTTCTCATATACATACATTTTGTTAATAACTGTAACTACAAAATTTATACAGTTAGGTTTGCAAGTTATAACTGTAACTTATCAATAAAATGACAGACTATCACATTTGATCAGTTTTGAGACCCTACTATGACCCTAACGGCGCTTACGGCGTTTGTTCGGAATTACCCCTTGTTCATAATTACCCCACTTAGCCCTATGTTATCTGGATGATGATGAAATCAGAACTTTGAACGCTTTGAGATATCCTCAATTCCCACATCAAATTTATAATACATTAAGTGTCACAAAAAGAACTTTGAATAATTTTGCAACAATACCATTCTGTTGTAGTATGAGCCTACTTGGTTGAATGATTTAACTGAATCAAAGCAATCGAAAGATTCCTTTTAATTCAACCACGGTAAATGAAAAGTTCATATACCAGTATTTCGATAGCAACTTACTACCTTCTTCAGTGAACGTTTTCGATTGATACTTGATACCATTCAATCGAAAACGTTCACTGAAGAAGGTAGTAAGTTGCTATAGAAATACTGGTATATGAACTTTTCATTTACCGTGGTTGAATTTAAAGGAATCTTTCGATTGCTTTGATTCAGAACAATACCATATTGTTTAGGCCGAGGGTAAAACTTTCCAGATACCTGAGGCAATTCGACATTAATGTTGCGTTTCAACCATTAGATAAAATTAAAAATGTAATCTTTACAAAGACGAAAGACAAAATCCCAAAAAACAAAAACATTAATGTAGTATATGAAATAGAATGTGGGCAATGCAAAAAGTCATACGTTGGTGAAACTAGCCAGTTTTTAGAGAAACGAATCAAAAAACATAAAAAAACCGTATCAACAAAACAGATAATCACTGGTCTAGCCCAACATTGCTTGAAAACCGGGCATTTATTTGACTTTGAAAACACTAAAATTCTAGAACGTGTAACAGGCTATAATGCATGAATAACTGCCGAAACATTTTATATTAAATTAAGAGGTGATCAGAACGTCGTTGATAGGCAAAGAGACTCATGTAATTTCAAAACAGCTTACGACCCTATCATAACAAAACTGACACAAATAATGACAAGTAAAAGTAAACGCAAAACAAAACAAACTGAGCCAGAACAAATAATATAGACGAAGGCCAGAAAATTGTAAGATTTATTTTTAAAATTTGTTAATTAAGTTAGGATTTAATTTCAAAATATAATTTTAGTGTCCACTGAAGAGGAGCGAAAACCAGAGTAGCTCGAAACGTCTGGACAACTGGTAAAAACGTTTTTATTTTCTAAAACTCGCCGAAAAACGTCGATTAGAAAACAAAAAAAATAAAAATAAAAAAATAAAAAAAAATAAATAAATAAATTGACTTATAAGCTTGATTTTTTGAAAAATATCTAAAAGGCGCCAAGTTAAGTAAATTAGATCTCTTAAAAAAACATGAAGTTTCACTGAGATCCTATACGTGTGCGTTCGTTTTTAATTTTTTTTTAAAGGTCATGTTTGTTCAAAAAATGTGTTTGTTTTTCCATACACACATAATCCCCTAATATGCATGCGTTGCAAATGTTATTCCCTGCACATTGATATTTTTTACATTTGTTTACGTTGCGTTATACGTCTCCTTAACTGGCAATGATATTCAATCAGAATTTATTACGTCAAAGGGTTAAAGTAAAATTAAGACGTTATCAACCAAATTTGATAACTCTCAAACACATATACCAAAAATGGGTGACAAAATAATGGCTATTCCTACCGATGTAACTCAAATGGGTAGTAAGTAGGTTTTCCAAACGGCTTAAATGACGCACCAATAATGACCGACCACAGTGTGTGACGTCGAATAAGAATTGAAACACAAATTCGTCACCCAGAGCGAGCCCCACACGTCTGGATTCATTAGCGCCACAAGCCAATTAGTTTGTATGTAGGAGTCGATTCGATTCTCTTGGTTGCTGCTGAATAGTAGTAACGCTCCCCTGGAGACTGACTGAACTGCTGTGCTGTGGAGCACCGTATAATTCCTCACGTTCTCATCTGATATCGCTCAGTAAACGGCGCGCCAACGACCAAATCGAATCCTCCTATAGGTATCTTGTAATCGAAGCCAGGGTTTTAGTAGTCGAACATCAATCGCTGGAGATTCTAGTCATAAAACAGCACCTGCTAAACAGTTTGCTGTGTAACGTTTCTAGTCCCAAGTCGATAGTGTTTATTTTTGCTCTATATCTAGTGCCATTTTAACCGCCAACAACAACCGGCTGATTTCGTGTGATTTTTCACATCACCGGTTGACTGATCCAAACAACGCATTGATTGTTATTTGTTAACAAATATAGTAGCTGTAGAGTAGTGTTGTGTAGAAGAAAAAATTTAGAAGTGAGTTTGCCGATGTTATCATCGTCTGCCGGCCAGGGCGACCGGGCCAAAAACCAAACAAACCTTGAGCATTCGGGAGTTCTAACGTCCGATTTGTTGTTTCTGTCCGTCTTCTTGCAGTAATGTCCCTGGAGGAATCTCGACGCACACAGCGCCCCTACCGGTATGGAATGATACTGCTGTGCGTGGGTGCCCTAGTCAACTGGCTGGGCCTGGCGGAACACTACTCGGAACCGATCCGTTACACCGGGGTAGCCTGTATTCTTGGTAAGTTCCCAACCCCAAGTTGTGATGAATCGGCTTCTGACGTCATCCTATGACGATGAAGGGTGGGAGGAACGTGGTTTCCCCGACGCGACGTCAGTATCTAGTGTCATTGTCGCTGCCCAGCCTAATCGTAAAAAAGGGCAAAAGCACGTCCGAAGCTGGAATTACTCAAGTGATTAGTTTCCGATTGTTTATTGTTTTTTTTTCTTTCTATTTTCTGTTGCACTTCCAACACAGCCGGGGCTTGCCTGATCTGTACTGCCATGTGCTGCTGGTTGCATACGCCTAATCGAGCGGGAACGAATGAGGTAAGTCGGGTTTTAACTTTTAACTATTCGAATTGGTGATTTTCTCGGAAATGTTTCTAAGGTTTTAGCATTACAATGTTTTCTGTCGAAAATTCCTGAACCCACGTGCAATGGTGAAATGGGAACAAAATGCCGAATTGTATGATTTTAAGCTTACAAAGCGTAAAATTTTCCCTTACTGATGCAACAGCTATATTTCCGATTATATGATAAAGGGTTTACAATCCATTGAGATTTGTTCATTAGCAGCTCAAATTTTAAAAATATAAAAATTAAACTTCGAAAATAGTTTAACTATCGCTCTCCACAAAGTTGATTTGAAATAAACATCTAAGATTAAGGATTCGAATCGGAACGTTACCAAAAATGGTTTCCAATATTTTATTACTAATAGCGTGAAACCTGTATTTTCGATGCCTATACTAACATTTTGTCTGTCAGATTCAAAGGTTCGAATGGTTTTTACTACTTATTGTATACTTATAATCATAAAACCTGAGTTTTAGATTAACTTTTTTTATATATATTCTGACCAAAAAATTACGTAAGGGTTGTAGGGGATGAATAACACGAGAGTGTTAACATCCCAGAAAAACAAAAAAACAAAACAAAACGTAAGGGTTGTGGATTCGAATCAACGACACAACTCGTTTTTGGAGACACTTGTTTTGTCTTATTTGTCACGAAAAATTTCGTTTTTTTTTGCCACAGCTTACAATGCCTTGCCATAAAACATTCCTCCGAGCCTTTGCCAAAAAAAAAATTTTTGAGCTGGGATTTGTCCGAAATCAGTTAGACATAGGTTTCATCGTCCCTCAGAAGACTCCCGTCGAGTTTTTTCAGCACCTGGTCGTAAAGCTTCCGTATCGCACGGATTTATGGTCAGATTTGGCTGTTTGCTAGCTCGATAGGTCTTGATTACTTCCCGGAGTCGAATTCTCCTCATAATACACAGATTGGAATTCCTCTTAATCGTCTTTGAAATCTTACCTCGTAGTTTCCGGTCGACAGTTTCACTCCGACGATTGACTTGAGGCTTCCGAATCGTCGTTTGATAACGCATCATACGGTATTTCTGGGCAATTTCAGCTGTTTAACTAGCATAGATGCAGATCACAATGGATTTTCCGAATAACTGTGCACAAATTTTTCCTTTTTCCGGCTTCCATGTCATTGTTTACAAAGAACAGTAGATTTGTGGAATGTTAAAATACATACGTGAAGCTGACAAAATTTTTAATTATTGCCACAATAATTTATTTTGAACAAATTACGTTAATTAATTTTCGAATGTTTTTACGCAGTTGAGCACCACAAGTATAATTTCAAATATTTGATTTTACCAATTCCAAATTAAAAACTGGTCCACACTATAGTGTATTATAATCAAAATTTTTTTATTGAATTTTCTATTGAAATAGAAGATTTGTTTAGTTTTTTAATGTTTAATTTTATCAAAAAATAAACAAAATTTCACTGTTTATTAGGGTAGCCTTCATTTCCCAACTTGCTTGAAACCTAGCTCCCGCCCCAAATTTCGATCCAATCAATGATAAAACATTATTGCAAGGCCGTTCAAATACAAGGCTGTTTGAATTTAAATTAAGATAGCACTAAAATCATATCACTTAAAGTTCTAGAAAACTAAGAAAGAAAATAAAATCGGAATAAAAATGTTTAATTTAACGGGTCATGGACCCCCTTGACATCATATTTCGAATGGTTCCACATTAATGTAAGTTAAAGGGGTGCCCTAAAGTTAGCATTGCAGAATTCTCCCCGCATTATTTTGCTGAACAAATGAACACAAGTTTTTATAATACCTTATAAGTTAATATAATACTGAGGATTTGATTTCGAATTTTAACATAAAATCCGGATAAATCTTAGCATAATTCAGTGATATTTCGAAAATATCTATAACAAAGTGACTAAAGCCACCTAAAACTTTCATTATTTTTTTTAAATTGAATCGCATCAGCAGCTTTCAAATCTTTTTTCAAATTCCCCCAAAAAAATGAAGAATTTGGATAAAACCAGCACTAAACAATTGAGTATCATTAAACTAAGTTTGCTTTATATGTTCACTTCACTTTGAAAACTCATTCTAATCTTAACAAATCAGGGGAATTTGGAATGCATATCCTACAATACATAATCCATTACTTTTTATAAAGAAAATATTTCAGCAAATGAAACATTATGTTCTTATAAGGAAATTTTTCCTTCTATTGTAAAAAATGTAACGTTTTTTACGAGAGATGGATAATTTTTTTTCTAAGATTTGACAAATTGAAAAAAAAAAAAATACAGAAATTTGAAGTTTTTTGTGCGAAAATTTGCAGAAAATTTAAAAAGTGAAGAAAGTTGAAAAAAAAAATCGTAAAAATCTTTTCAAATTATGAATTTTTCTTGCTTTTTTGGGAATAAAATCAATAAAACCAGGCAATCTGGAATTCTTACTTTATAAGCATAAGTATGAGTATGAATAATGCAAAGTTAATGTTAGTTTTTCGATCATTGTTGAAATTTGCGTTGATTTATACTTTTAAATTCAACGGAAAAATTAAAACTGTAGTTGAACAAATATTGGAAAATTTTTGGAAAAACTGAGTTCCGCTCTTGAATTTTTAATCCAATTTCATGCTTACATTTGAAATTCTAATTAAAAAATTTCCAACTTATCAAGCCCAAATGTCATACTTTTGTTTCTGATAAGCTACTTTATCCTATTCTAAAGGAAATTCCCTGAATTTAACATGTAAATATATCATTCTCTAAATGACCATTCTCAAATTTTCACTGAATTTGAAATTTTGAAAATTAAATTACAATCAAAATTAAAAACTTGCGGTGGCTTGCAATTTCAATTCCTCAACGATAAATTCGCTTGATAATTTTAACTAGCTGAATCTGAATTTCGAACATCAATTCTGAATCTGAATTTTAAACCTGTATTGTTAATATGAATTTTGGAACTGTTTCCGAGTTTCAATAAGATTTCTGAAATGTACAAAAAAAAATGATTTCTTAATTAATATTAATTTATATGATATTCCAATATGAGCCAAGAATTGAAATTTGTTTCAGAGACCTCAATCATCAATTTATTAGTATTTTAATTTTAACAGTTTGGTTTTTAATCTGAGTTCATATATTTTTAATCAAACATTCGAATCTTAATTAAATTTATATACAGAGTCCTAATCCTGTTAAACACCACCCCCCCCCCTCCTTTTTTTACAGCCATGGAAGGAGATATAATCAATTTTCAAGGCTCCTTTGAAAAATATTAGCATATATGTGTACATTCTTTAAGTTTGAAGTTTTTGGATAATAATAAAGGTTTTTGCTCAGCCTGGGAACCTAGAAGTAAATATCTTTTTCTTCACTAGACAGTAAATTCAAAAATTATAAATTTAAAAAAATCTTATTAAAAATTTGGAACACAATGTGTACACTTTATAGTGCCCAGTATGTTAAATCTAGAAAAGGTAGATCAATATATCATCAAAGCTTATTTACTAGTGCTTAAAGGTTTTGAATTTTTCCCCAGTGAACCAATTTGGATTTTCAAATAGCTCACCGTGTGTATCCTCTATAAATAAATGCGTTGCAGGGGGTCAACATTTCAAGGTTTTCCAATCTTTGATTGTCCATTTTTTTTCAACACATAGCCAAATTTTAAAATTTTGATTTTTTCGTAACTTACACGAATTCTATCTTCATCATATTTAATTTAAATGATAAATTAAACATCCCATACCACATCAAATTTTTAAATAATGTTTACAAAGAAAAATATTGTGCTAAACAGGACTTTTCAATCAATCATTCGTCATGTGACATTCTGTTATTTTTTAAAGGTAACAGATATCAAATTTGTTACTACAGCTCACAAAATCCACATCTTTGAAAATTAAATTTTTTTTTCTGAGGGCGTCTTATTCTGTAACTCCCTCGTCACTGTTAATTCAGTAAAATTGTAGTTTTCAGACGTTTCACATTCATCTGCATTCTTAAAGTGTAATATTTTTTTTTTGCTAATAATTCATCTCACTGATTCACAGAGGATTATTTATAATTGTCTATGTTTTTCAACCAGGAGAGATTATGAACACTTATTTTAAAAATTGTTTGATTATCTTCAAAATTTAAAATACCAATAATAGCTTAAGAAAATCGGTATATATAACTTTATCAGTTTCTAAAAATCTGTGAATATGAGATTGTAGGGCAAGGTTTGTTGTTCCTTTGTGAATACAAAAATTCTTCATCACTAATTAAGGGTAGATTTTCAAAACCACAAATCATATCTAGGCGCAGTGTTAAGATTCCTCCAGATATATTTTAAACTTTCATTTTTACGTAACTTCAATTTTTACGTAACAAGAATCTTAACAGTGTTTATTATTACCCCATATTAACGTCGGCAATTATCAACAGGAATAAAAACAAAACGAATGATATTTGTTATGATAACTTTGGTGTACCCTACCATCATCCTCTGTTTTAGCTTATTTAAAATATTTTTAATTAAAAAAAATCTGTAGAATTCAGTACAGATTTTTTATATACCGAAAAAGTCAATATTTAAAAAAAAAAAATTTTGAATTGTTATTATAATTACATTTATGCAATTCAATGATTATGAGTTATCTTTTAGAAACCGAAAACATTATCGAAAAGGATTAATTTTCACTACAAATTATTTTTTTGCCTGCAAAAGTACGGTCCACGATCTACATGATCAAAAACTTTCAGTCATTTGGAAAAGTCGTTTCAATGTGGTTATTTGTTAAGATGCACTTCTTATAGGTGAATCAATGGATTTTCAAAAAGTTTTTTCCAAATTTACATAAAATTGTGTATGCAACTCTTCGCAAAATTCTATTTTTTAGCACTCGACGTAATTATAGCCAACTTGGCAAGTCCTTGAAAAATAAACCAAAGAAATAAACTTTTTGCAACTTGTTAAAATGAATTATTAATTTGAAATTATTCACCAAACAGTGTTTTTGCATCTTGAATTCTGACTAAAAAAATTTAAAAAAAAAATATATGGAAAAAAAGTCTTGAAGATCATTTAACAGCATTTGAAAGTTCGAGGTATAGAAAAAATTAAAAACATTTATTCAATTCAAATTCACCCATTGTTTTTTTTTTAAATTTAAACTAAGAAATTCCAGTTTTGAAAAGAATGTTTAAAAAAAATTCAAAAGAAATTAAAAATAATGATATCTTAATTAATTACAATAAAATCAGAAGTATCGTAAATCAATAAAAATAAGAAAGATTTATTTTTTATTTTCATAGCACAGTTAAATTGTAATTTAAAACTTTGCAGTTTGAATTGATTAATTTCAAAATCTTAACTTCATAACCCATGAATTTTATGTTTAGTTGAAATTGCGAATTTTGAAAGACATTTAAAACGGAACAATCTAATTTTTTGAACAAGCCATAAAAAATTTCACAGAGAACATTTCTTAATCCTTTACTGCATACGACCCCATATATGGTTTCGGACTTTTTTTTTAATATTTTAGCATGATTCAGTTCTGTAAAACATTGAAAACCATATGAATAATTTGAAAAAAAAAACTGATTTCATAGATAATTTGAACAATTGAAAATATTTAAAAAGAGATCTAAATATTTATTGGCATGCATTCCATATTTACAGATCATTAAAAATATTTCCCCAAAAAAATCTCAATGTTTTATCTTTTAATTCAGTAGAGGATTATCTTTGTTATGCAGAAAAATAAGGATTTGATTTCAGTGAAAAAAGTAATTTTTCAACGTGAATTTTTTTTAGTCAGTTTTTTAGGGTAAATTTATGGAAAAAAATAAACCCAAATTTAAAAAAAGCAATAGGAGAAAATGATTTGTGACATCATTGAAGAACAGTTTTGAGCTTTCGATATCAAAGATTTAACTTTCATTTACAACTTTGTTGAAGACTGCGATTGTTTTTGACTTATGCTTTTAAAAAAATATTTGTTTCATATTGATTAAGAAAATGTTCCAAAATATGATTTAATTCTCGTATTTCTCCAGACTGTGATAAATAAACTTAAAGGACGCCTCAATTTTCTCCGAAATTTCAACTACTCGCGCTCTTCGAAAAAGTTAGTCATTGATTCGAAACCTTCGATTTGAGTATCTTAGAAGTGTTCTAAAATTGTGTTAATAATTTTTTTCAAGTTTACTCTCGAATCTCAAAAACTAGAGGTAGCAGAAAAAAAAAACGATTCGCCTTTTTGGATATGTCGCCCTCAAATTAGCAATTTTTGAATTGTGCTAAAGAAAAAAATAAACCAAAGATAATGAATATTATTGCAATCATTTAGTTATTTTGTTTGTTACCATGGTTCTTTTAAACATTAAAATTCAAGGATTTTTTAATAAAGCTCAAAACACAAATATGTATATTTTATACATGGTTATAATCCGAGATGATTTTGAATAAAATTATATATCTCTCAATTTGTGTTGCGACTTTTCAAATTTATACGTATTTTGCGTCTCCCACTCTTGGTAACGAACGTGATAAAAAGGCCGTTCAAATATTACGTAAAACGAATTTCCCTCGTTTTCGAAAAGCCCCCTCCCCCCCTCCACCCACTCCCTTTGTAACAAATTCGTTTCACATTTCTTTCCAAAATCCACAAACCGTATCAAGCTGCAATACAACCCCCTCTCTAATCGTGTTACGTAATATTTGAATTATCCCAAAAGAAATTTTCCTTTGAAATAATTTGTCGAAGACCGTAACTACGTATAACATAAGGCGGAGAAGCTTTTAGTTATTTAACAGGGGTGTGTCTAATGTCATTGAAAAACAAAAAAAATCAATTGACATCACTGCTAGTGTCTATCACTAGCAGTGATATCAATTTAATTGATTGTTTTGCATATTAACTAATTTGATCATAAATGAAATCAGCATGATTTTTTCATGAAGAGTGGCAAAATGTTTTGAGGGAAACCCCGTATACATAATGTATATAATTCAACTCAACGAACTTTTTTAACTTGTTCCAGACCAAAATTAGGGTCAAATCAGCCAACTGTTGAAAACTTGCAGACTTCATTCAATGATTGGAATGCTGAAAAGCTGCTGCAAAATTTAACCATCGAAAAACGTAAAAAGGTTGCATATTAAGTCTGAAGTTTGTATTGATTTTTAAAACATTTAAGTCGTTCATTGTTCTTGGTTGTAACAACAAAAAGCGGTTTTCCAAAAATCTGACGTTTGGAATTTTCCGATCCGTAGTATAAATTATGTCATACGTTTTATTGATATGTGGTCTTTGATAGAATTTTCTTCAATATTTAGGAAAAACAATTTGGAAAACCGACTGGTTATGAGAAAAGTTTTGGTGAAAAAAAAGTTTCTAATGGGAGATCTTAGCAAAAAGTCTTTGATTTCTATACCAATTCAAGCTTGTTGCTCGACATCTTTCCGTTTACCGATCGGACTCATATTTGGCATGGATCTTTCTGGTAGGCAATGATCCGTTTAAGCCTAAAGCGATTAAAATTTCGACCGTCGGCTAATTTGAAACAAGATTTCCAAGATCTCACAATATCGTAGTAAAATCTGTTGTTAAAATAACTTTTCATTCCCCTTCACATTGCCAACAAATTAAACTGACTTTCTTTGAACGGAACCTTCGATTTCAACGATTCCGTTTAACACATTTATCTTTTTATCACCGGACCTATTCCAGCAAAAACTCATTTCACTTTTTTTTTTCTTTCCTCTGTTGATCATTTCAGAATGACGATCCCATTCACGTAATTAGCTCGGCCGAGGAAAGGCGATGCGAGAAACCACCGGACTATGACACAGTGGCCGTAGCTCCTCCAAGTTATGACGACGCCATTAAGCTGAACCCGGCAGCACTTATGGGCCATAATCCGATTGGACCGGTTTCGGAACCGGGATCAGTAACGGACAACAGTTCCAGCCCCACAACCGGTGGGGTAGATAGCGCTAACAACTCCACATCAACTAGCGCAGCAGCCAGTAGTCCTAGTCCAACCAGTAGCAGTTCGTCGCCGTTTAGCTTTAGCAGCATCTTTCTGGGTCGATCCCAGAGCCAGAGTCCCCAGGCATCCGGAACGGACTCCAGTCAAGAAACAACAGTCACGGCGACCGTTAGCACTGAGAATGAAAAAATCCGCGAAAAACCCCCACCGTACGAAGCCCCCACGAGTGTTGCCGCCATTCCGGCGCAACTGAACCCAATGATTGTGGTTCCATGCAGCAACTAAGTAATCAACTAGGAGGGGTTCCGCGGATGTCCAAGATGTGTTCAAGAACCCCGCTCCACTATACGTATAGAAACCGTGTATTCGAAATAAGTCCTCAACTGGATCCTGGCCCCAAATTGGAACCAGTGACCGCAAGGCTGTGCTCAAACTATTTTTTTTAATCATACATGTGTACTTAGTATGTAAGCGCCCTTATTCTTCCCCCGTGTAAAATCCCCTTTTAACTAAGTCACTACCGAGTTACGGTTAGTGATTCATCGATACAACTAGACGAAGCAATTAATTGAATGCAGATGAGATTTGTTAAGCCATCCTTAAATCTTCTAATCTAGCAACGACTGAGTATAATTCAATCGTGTTAACTTATGATAGTGCTGATCAGACTTTAAATCGACCGATTTTGTTTGATATCAACCAAATTCGAAAGATTGCAGATATTCTTCCAAAACAGTATTGTTTAATTTCAAATCAAATCTCAAGCAACCAGTCAAAATTACACCAATAATCAAAAACGGACATATAACAAAGTTTCGTGTGATGTCGATCACAACATTTCTGGTAGAAATTATGTTTGCCGAATCGATTTGACAATCAGAGCTAGCGGAAGGTGTTAATTTCTTCTGTACAAAAACGGTAAACAAGCACAAAAAGTAATAAAAACCCACTAAAGAGGAAAAAACTACAGCTAAACCAAAACGCAATGGAAAAATACGATTTGAAGTCAGAGTAAAACGTAACAAAAAAAAGTTATTTTTGTCTCACATTAGGATCGTTAAGTCGGATCGTTTGTAACTCGATTTCGTTGTTTAATTGACGCGATAATTATCTGCCGAGTTTTTAACAAAAGTAGCGTCTTCAATCGGTACCATCTACTTAAGAGCGAAAGGGCAACCGTTACTTAAATCCATATGTATCATATATCGATCATATCATAACCATGTTAGAAGCAGACAGTTTAGATAGGAGTGAATTTTGAACTGAAACCGCTTAAAACACGTTCGAATTTAAGCTAGAGTGAGGAATAAACGTAGAGTATTGCATATAGGCAGTAAAAATAAATAAAATACTTATTGTGATAAATTACATCTCTTAGTTGGTTTTTATAGTTTAATATCACAATTTCGAAATCTTCAAAAAGAAAAATTGCCTCCACAATTCATTACACTGCTCAATTTTCTAAAATGTATTGTAAATAAACGATCGACAAACTCAAATTTCACACTTTAAATGTCTCAACAAAAGTTATTTAGCGAAACTAGGTTCAAAGAAATGCAATTATCAGTAGCTTTAGTTTGTTGAAGGATCGACTATTAAAGTGTCGCACTAAAGCAAAGATTAATACGTGATTGCAAGTTGCTGAGCATCGAAATTCAATCTATTTGTATAATGCAGGAAAAACCGCTAAATGTATGCATTTCGCATCCGCATATGAGTGCCATGTGCATTTTCATCGTTTTTGAGCTAACGCTTCCTTGTGTTTCAATTTACCTGTATAACAGGTTTTTGATCGAAGTTTGTTCCCAATATTTTGAAAAAAAAAAATATGACCCCTTATGTGTCCTCCCATGTGAAAAATATTCGTATATGAGTCCCATGATCAAAATTCAGCGCTAGAGCATGTAATTGAAGAAAACCGTAGATATATCTATAGACTATGAAATAAATCAATAATTTAATGTTAAAAACATAAAAATTTAACCTATATATAATAGACAAATTATTCCGAAGAAATCTGACTCTTAATCACAAAAAAACTATAATAAAAGTACACAGGTAAACTCTCTCAAAATGGTTTTTTCGACAAAAACCAATCAATGAACAACGCTCATAGTCTTCGGATTTTTTTAAATTCATTTGGTCCATAGGATTTTAACAGCTAGATGTCATTCATTCCTCGCCATACACAGAAATTTTTTTTTAACTATTACGTGTCACTGAAACTGCAACCTTTAATATAAATCAACCTGTACCGTCAACTGGGGCAACATGCAACAATTTTCAACTTCAAGGATTCTAAAATCTTAATGCTTACAGATAATTATACCTCTCGTTCATCAAAAGTTTTAAGGTTGATGGACACCAAATTGACGTAGTCAGAAAAATTATTGATTTTACCAGTTATTTTTAAATTTACAACAACATGCGATTTTCACCCTACTAAGAAAAAGGGGTAAGTTGCAACACACTCTGTTATTAATGAAAAATCAAATGAAAACGTTTGAAAAGTTAAAGTTTTTGAGACATGTGGAATGTTATAACGCATAAAGCACCAATTGCAGTAATTTTGGTTCTGTTCGAATTAAATTTTACATTTTTTCTGACGAAAATGTTTTTTAGAATAATGTGTTAAGCTGCTGCATACATTTGGGGGTAAAAAATACTACAAATATTATATAATCTTAAATCAGGGTTGAGCAACCCGCGGCTCGCGGGCCGCATGCGGCCTTCGAGACATGTTAGTGCGGCCCGCAAAGCAAGTTTCAAATTATTTTTTTCTGTTTTTGTTAATTATCATAAAATAGCAGTCACAACTAACCAAAAAAAATTTAAAAGAAAATCAAAAAAAAACAAAAATTCCATTTGCATCCGTCTTATAATCATCCAAATTGTTGACTTTTTTGTAGGATTTAAGCTTTTCATTGAGTTTTTATGAAGGCATGGATGCAATATTATTTATTGGAAAAATGTAATATAGAAGTTGATTAAGTCTTTCAAGCAAAGTTAAAATTGTATGAAAAAGTGAAATATTTTTGTTCTTGATTATTGACGGAAATAAGGAAAGTTTTATAATAAAGAGTAGTGGGTGAACGATTATAGATCGTTCTTGACTCAGAAATTCTTATTTCTCGACTACAATAATATCTGTAATTCTGTGATTCAACAAAAAAGTTTGTAACAATTACACAGGAGGAGTGCAGTTTTGGTGCCTATGATTCAATAACTGATTTCAAAAGACTTTCAATAATTTACTACCTTTCATTCAACCAAGGACTCAGATATTGCCCAAATATTCTTGTATCAAAGATATAATGCTTTCAAAAATTGAATTCTACTTACAATTTGTAGAAATTCAAAAAAGATATAGAATAAACTTCTTCTGACATCATTAAATAAGGTTATTGTATTGGATATTAAAATTTTAATTCATTCAACAACTTATTTTTTTTCTAGAGTGATTTTAAGCGTCTTTATGGCTTATTCATCCCGAAGATAGTTGAAGACTGCGAAATGATTTGATCTACGGTTTTAAAAATATCAAATTATCAATTTAGTTTAATTTTTCTATAAATCTTCATCAAAATTCCTTTTTTTGCAGGATTGAAAAAAATAACAAAATGAAAACTTCTTCAACTTTTTTCTTAGAATTCATAATCACTCGCGGTTTCTGAGAAAGTTGATCATTGAGAATTTGTATTTTACAGTCTTGTCAAAAGAGTACGCAAAATGAATAACTAATTTTTTGACCTAGTTTTAAAGTTATCTCGAAATCTAGTGCTGACAAAAAAAATGAATATTTGGACTCAGCAACTCCGAATAAGTAAATATCAGTTTTGAGATTCCTTGCACCTCGGAAAATAAGAATTTTGTTGTCTTGTGTAATGCTTTTTTCGGAAATTTCATGGGCAAATCAAGCTAAAAATTGATTAAATTAAATTGATTGAAATGAGTCATTTAACTTCAAAATAAGCAATCCACATTACCAAGATTTTCATGGTTCAGCCTTAGAAATCCCAAACAATAGGTTTCTGAATTAAATTAGGAAAGTTTATGAAATTTGTAAAAAAATTCTAGAATCAAAAATGTAAACTGTAACATTGACAAATCTCATTTAAAACCTATGAAATTATAAATTTTTCATTAATTAGAAACCATGCTTATCATCTCAATACAATGATTTCATACGGAACTTCAAATTATTAAAAAAAACTGTTGATTGGAAAAAGGAGGCTTCACGAAAAAAATTAAATAAATTGTAAAGAAAACTTTTTCAAAATAGGCACAGTAAAAAATCGCTGAAGTTAAGCTCCATGAAACTTTCCATGGAGAAAAATACCAAAATACCATTTTGATGACGAAAAATACCGATGTTGAAAAATCGCATTGGTTCGAACAAAAAAGGGTTTTTTTTTTTTCAGAAAACAGAAACAACTTTTTATGAACCTTCGAAAGACTTTCGAAAATTTTCCTTTTTAACAAGTTCGTCACCACGCTCCTTTTGACAATTTTACTAGCCAGCCCCAAAAATTTTTCGTAGCGAGGAAATAAAGAAGGCAAAACTCCAAAATTTAAAACGTGTTGCTAAACTGAGCGGGTATCTGGTGTCAGAGGGCATCACCCGTTTTTTAATAAATGAAAGGGAAGCAAACGGTGTTTGCTTTTTGTAAAAATTGAATCTTAGCTAAACATTTCAAATCTTTAAAAACATTCAAATTATTGAAAAATGATCCGGTTTTAGTGATGAAACTAAAAAATACGTTAAATTGTGCAAACTAAATTTTATTTTTAATGCGGCCCGCCGAAAGAATTTTATATTAAAAATGGCCCGTTGTTTCAAAAGGTTGCTCACCCCTGTCTTAAATCATGTGTAAATAAATCTAAGGATGGATGAAATTTTAATATTAACAAACGCATAATGCAAAACAATCATATCCCAGCATATGGAAACGCGATTTATGAGATTAATTTCTGATTTGCATTTTATTGCATATTGCCACAGTCATATAACTGAATTATAAAAATATTTATTTAAAAGCATTTGGAGATTGTCCGAAAAATATTTCAACACCAACAGTATATTGGATAATGAAAGCAATATAAAGTTTGTAGGTGATATCATTAAGCCAATCCGTCAAACGAGGTAAAGTTTTTTACGGCATCGAAAAATTTAAAAATTTGTACATCTATTGCTCGATTTTTTTAATTTTTTTATGAGAATCAAAATAAAAAAAAAACTCTTTTACGATGTTAAAAACTATGTCATCATAAATTTTTTATCATTCAATGATAACTTTATTACAGTATTTAAAAATAAAAATTGAATGAGTGTTGTGGTATACAAATGTTGCATCTAACCCTGCTTTTGCTTGATGCCCCATTTGACGGTAGTTAACAAAACCTGTAATTTTAAATAATTTTCCTTTAAGTTTACGAAGATTCATTTATTATTACAGCAAATGTCCCATAAAAAAGTTGTACACTAAAAATTAAATGTAATGTAATTTGGTTTTCGACCTGCAAAATTACGGTAAATGTCCTGTTCCTTTTTGTTACAGAACATTTGCGTAATTTTACAGGAAATAATTTTTGCTGCAAATGAGAAAATATGTTAGAAAATGTTTTTAGATCAGGAAAAAAAAACAATAAGCGAGAAAGAAAGAAGAAAATGAAACAACAAAACAAAGGAACAAAGAAGGAATAGTAAGTAAATCAATGGTAAGATACGTCTGATTCATTCATAAAACAACAAAGAAGAAATAACAAAATAAATACGAGTCAATCTTTTATTGTACATATTAGGAGACTAACTTAATATAAGCGCACGCTTAAATTTAGTAAGTATCTGGATGTGTACTGAAATAAAAGAGTGAAAGTCTAATCATAATCCCATAACCCATTTGGTTATGAGGCTAAGATTGGGCGGGGCTTATTGGCAATGAAAGTAGCCTCGGGATGTGCAGTTGCCATTCTGAAATGGGTTACTGGAATTTCAATAGAGCTAACACCACCAGCACCCGCGATTGAACAATGTTAATCAAGTAGAATAACATTGGCTCTTTTGCATAACATACCTGCCAGCTCAGGGGGTCGTTGGATGGATTATACATACATACATACAAATGAGAAAATATGTTAGAAAAGTACTTGCCACTTGTCACCTGCACTGATAACTTTAGCACATGAGTCACATTTGCGAATAATCTCTGCTCGAGTGTTAGGAATATTCGCAAATGAGTCACATGGGTGTTTTATTGTAATTTTTCCGTAAATACTTGTTATTAGCGCAAAATTAAACAAAAGTATTCTTTAAGGTGTTTTCTATCCGAATTATTGATAGGTTTCACCAACAAATGATGCATACGATTGTTTTCATGAAACAAGTTTCAAACTTTACAAGCGTTTTTCTCGGTTTGCAGTTTTAACACATGGGATTCATATGCGAATAGGGGTAGTATAAATATCGAAACGTGGATACCTACCAATAGCGCTTATTCAATAGATGTGAAGTTTTTTCCCTTTTTCAATTTGGGAAGAATTTCCTCTGTAAAGTGAAACATTTTAAAAGATGTCATATTTTTCGTTTTATTCATCCCATTTTAGGCCTCATTATTTATTGTTTTGAAGTTTAGAGCAGTGGTTTAAAAACTTTTTTACTCACCACCCCCTTTCGTAAGATTTTCCAGCCCAACGCTCCCTTCGTCAAATTTGTAGATTATCTAAAAAAAAAGATAATCTGGATCGATGAAAAACCATTAGCTTTTGGCTTTAAGTTGTTGTAACTCAAAATTCATTCAAATTATCATCAGCCAAAGGGGTAAGGGCTATGTCAAGTGTACAAATGGTCGATTTTGATTTGATAATTTCAAACGATTCTTCATATATCAAACTATCTTCGGTGATTTTTCAGATTTTAGTACATTTTTTACATACTATTCCGTTCAAAAGAAGAATGAAAAATAAAATTTTTGAATAATATGTATGGAAAATGGCAAAACATAACAACTTTAACCCTCATCCGCATTAGAGTGTCATTTTGACACTATTTCAATTTGAATGCTTGTAACTTTTTTCAGAAGCATCAAAAAACAAAAAAAAATTCGGGAACCCTAAATGAATTCAAAAGTTCTTTAATTTTCCATCTTTACTTTATTTATGGATTAACCCTGGAAGCCTGGACAAAAAAACTCCCTTTTCCGACTTAGAGTGTCATTTTGACACTCCAAAAGTAAAATCCATTTAAGTCGTTTGGATTGTTATGAACTTCATATGAAACTTATATCAATAGAAACCTTGTAATGTCAGTAAAATATGTTTAGAACATTATATATAGCTAAAGCCTCTAGTTTTCTCGTTATTCAGCATGAAAGAAAAAAAAATCCAAAAAAACATGCCTCACGAAAACTGCTGTAGTTCATATGTTACACTTCCAAAAAAATATTTGCCTTATGCATATGAAAGCTGAAGTTAATGTCTACATCATGGAACAAAGAAATATTTTTTTAAATTTTTAAATAGAAATATTTTTTTAAATTTTTTTAAATTTTTTAAAGTATTGGTATTATGAATGTTTGTTTTTTCAAAGGCAACACTCACATGCTTTCGATTAAGAGGTCTTAAAAAAGAATTTGAAATGCGTAGAAGTGGGATGTTTTATTTTTTTCAATTCTTTCGATAAAGCTCGAACAAACAGGCATACATAAGACGGAATTCGGAAGCTCAAAATTAAAACAAATGTACTAACAAAAACAGTCTTTTTATTGTAAAAACTCAAACAACATCTAATGTCATGCCCTCATGCCTTCATCAATATTAAATTCACATTTCATCATTTCAAAATAGACGCTCAGGTAGCCATTTTGACTGGAAAGTTGTTCCCAAAACACTACATGTAATGCCAACTCCGCCGGTGTAATGCAATGTCCAATGTTCTCTAAAATGAGAAAATAAATTAATTGTTAAATTTTGTATTGTTTTTTTTTTAAAAGAAATTTAAAAGAATCATACCAGCAATAGTTTTCCTCAGTTCAAGTTGCTTTTTGAATAACCCACCAACGTCTTCCAACACGCTTATCAGCTTCTGTAGATTCCACGTCCTGCCGATAACACCGTCATCCAACCCGGTTTGCTCCAACCTCAGCTTTTTGATCGATCTCTCCAGATCTCGTATCACATCATCCAAAATAGTATTTAAAATAGCCAAATTCTTGCAGTAAAGCTCCAAATTAGCCGGAAAAGGGTCAACAGAATCGCCTTTGCTTTCTAATACACCCTTTTTAACACCTTCAATGGCATTACAATACTGAGCACCTTTTTGGACCGTGATTTGCCACTTTTGGTACATGTCGACAATTTTGCGGACCATGTCATGCACCCGGGAAGCTCCGACCGTAGTGGCAGACGATGGTGTCCTCGGAGATTTTCCCTGGGGCCGTCCTTTTGGAGTGCTCTGCTGCCGGTCCGGAGTTGCTGTCGCCATGCTGATGATAAATGACAAATTAGAAAGAATGATAAAGCAGTGTTTGCAACCAAAAGTTTTTTTTTTCTGGTAATCAGCAGAATTATGCTGGTTTTTCCCGCTGACTTTCCAGCAATATTCTTGAAAATTGGTTTGATTAATCATTAATATCGAATGCACCGGAAGCATTTACTCGCCAAATATTTACACTCGCCAAAAATTTCGTTCCATTTTTGCGGCTTCCACCTTGGCACAGCGCCGAAGATTTTCATCGGATTGCAGACATTGAATCTGTTGAATCTGTGGCCAACAAAATCATCTATAACTTCAAAGACAAATCGATGCAGTCTTCCATCGCAGAGATTCGTTCTCGTTATAATTAGTTTAATAGTTTCAGTTTTCAGTTGTAAGTTTAAAGTATTCAGCAAGTTTAAGTCGAATAAACAAATTTTAGTGATTTGTTAACTATTGGGCCCTGAACAGTTCATTATTGAACTGAACATCTAATTTTATATAATAATGTAATAGAAATGTAGTGATGAATTGGTACGAATAAAGACATATTTTAGAAAAAGGCGTTCGAATTTCACTCAATTACATCTCACCTTCAAAAATAAACAAGTTCCGAATCTGATAAATCGACAATCGACAATCAATTGCTGAAAAATGGTTTTTTAGTAAGCCAACCAAAAATTTAGTGAGGAAACAAAATTTCTAACAAGTATGAGCAAAATATTTAACGATTAGCGTTTTTACGTTAGAAACTGGGATAAAGTTATGATAACAAAAAATATTTCAATGTTAGGTACACAAACCTTGAGTGAATTTACATTTGGAAGAGTTTTTTCCATTTCGAGAGATGGTGTTTAAAGTTTAGAGCTTTTATCATACAAAAAACAAGGAAGTTAACAACTTACCTGAAAATTAGCCAAAGACACTGGCAGAAAATCATTTACTTGATAGGATCAATTAAACACTGATTCAAGGCCAAAACGAGGTATCAATTGGTCAGAAAACAACTTCATCCAACTCCACCCGACTGCGCCGGCACAGTTTGTTTACAAATATAAAAATCCAACTAGAAAGATAACGTGATATAATTCCAATTGGAATTGCCCAAACAGACACTGAACTGAAACTCAATCAGATTTCTTGTTCGATCTAGTACCACAACATCGGATTTGAATTGGCGGTTATGCTAAGATGAACAAAGGTGGAAGATGGGAGAATGTAAAATCAGTTTGGAATATGCAAAATGATTCCGTTTCGTGTGTAAGTCAAAATGTGAAGAAAATTTTATGTTATCGACCGTTTATGATGTTTGATAATATATTTTTGGCTATTTTTCGATGTTGGATTTAAGGCAAACAACTTTCTTTTGTAAAATCAACCTTCGTTTGGAAAGATTTCAATAACATCAACCTATCAAACAAAACAATACATAATTTCTGAACTTTAAAAAGGAAAATGAATACAAATTTCTTATTTCTGAATTCTTAGTTCTGAGTTGAGAATGCGCAATTCAAAAATCTGGATTCTAAACCAAAAATACTTATTCCTATTTTCCGCTTTTCAGGTTATTCACTGTAAGTTTAGTAAATTATGAAATTATATCTGCATTTTCAGGTACAAATTGAGTTCTGCTGTTTAACCGTTTTCCAGATATTTAATTAAGAATAGAAAACTTAGAACTCCAAAGCCAAACATCAAAAATTTTAATTTTCAACACAACTCGACTAAGATTATTTTTAACAATCTGTTTAATCCTAGATTTATTTTTTTTTTAGTTTTCTCTCAAACATATTCGGAACAGATCAAAATTATGTAAACGGAAGCCTTCAGTGCATGGTTTTTTTTATGAATTTAATCGATATGGCAACTACTGATGCAGTACATGTGTCCATTTAACCACATTAGGTACATACAGGCCCGTGCGAAGGACCCGTCCATGGGGGGGGGTTCGAAAATCGAATTTACCTAGCAAATAACTAGGTATACCAAAAATGCACAAACAAAGGAAATTGAATTCTAAAACCATTTTCTTATTGATCACACAAACTCGAAAAAAAACAATTTCACTGATACGATACAAAATATATCAGAATCAAAGTTTCAATTCAATGTTATTTCTGGTAAGTTATTGATAAATTATTCAAAATGATGATCTTATTCTGATCTACAAATTTCAAGTCAATTTTTTCAAAACATAAGAAATTGAATGCCAAAAAAATTTCAATTAAACCAAAATTTTAAGCTTTGGATGAAAAAAAAAACCAGTGCACATAAATAGAATACATAAAATAAAACACCAAATTTTCAAAAATAATTTAATTCCTAATTTGAAATGTGATTTTCGATAAGGAAAAAATTACTTTTATGAACTTAAAAGATTTTATTCAAAACACATAGGGTATGATAAGTGATTCGATGATTTGCTGTAAATATTGGAAGCACAAAGCAAATACGAACTATGTTTGAATTGTGCATCAAAATTAATCTTGCTACATCGGAACATTTTTCACTCTTTCCATAGATTCCATTAAAAAAAGAATTTAAAAAAGTTAAAGTTTAAAATTTCAAGCCTTGAATAGTTTGTCACTGTCGATTTAAATATTGGGTCCAGAAATTGACAAAAGCAAGAAAATAATACCGTATTTTTTTTCACCTGGAGGCAAACTAGAGGCAACCTAGGTTCGCTCTAACTGCTGTCATCGTGCTCATTTATTGCTCGAGAGGCAACCTAGGTTCGCTCGAAAAACGGACGGAGTCGCCCTGAGAAGAAAGTCAGTTTTGCGAGAAGTTCACCAATACTCTCAACGTTGTTGTCGAAACATTAAACAGCTGTTTTTGGCTGAAAGCAAAACAGTTGAAATAATGAACGGGAAAATGATGATTGCCGCGATTTTGAACCTCTCAGCCAAGCAAAATCGTACTATCTGCTGTCCAGTGCAATCCGGACACAAAAAAAGGCAATCTGGATGTGAAGAACCGAATGAAGAAATCTAGACGGGAGAACAAAATGACAGCTGCATGTAAACATTGCGCTCGTTCTTACGCACACCTACGTATGGAATTACTCGAAACCCGAAAATCGTTTTTTTATTCTGACGGTTCCAGACCCAAATCCGGAATCAAAAAAAAAAAAAAAAAAATACGCCATAAGTCTTTCTTATTTAAAATTTATATTTATAGGATAGGTTTTTGTGCTCTGGAAACATAAACTTCTATATGTTCCAGAACTCAAAAATTCAGTGTTCATAACCATAGACGAACTTTTTAAAAATATTTCCAAAACTTGTATCAGTTTGACTTTAAAATTGAGAAAATTAATTTGAAAATTAAAATATCAATACAATTACATTTAATCAAAATATTTGAAAATTAAAATAAAACGGTAAGTCAATTTATCGGTCAAATTTATGTTATTTAAGTTAAATATTTCAAGATTATGAAAATAAAAATTGCATGAGGAAGATATTGATGACATGTGATGAAAATGTTTCGAATAAATTTCGACTCGCTCATTTTGAATATCTGTTCATTTCTTTCTTCCATCCGCCTAAAATTTTCAAAATCTTTCAATGCTATTACTTAAAGAACATAACTTTACCGATGGGTCGATATAATAAATGAACAAACAATACTTACGGTGATTAAACTCATCATAAATTGAAATATAAAGATTATATTTCATTCGACGAATTTGTAAATATCTGCAAAACTATTTGATTTTTTCAATGAAAAATATATTTTATTCAATTTAGTTGAAACTTCATTTAAAATTCGTAACAAAATATTTCCTTGAAAAAGTCGATGAAAACGTTTATTTAAAATTTGTTGTAATGTTTCAAGGTTTTGTCAGAAAAACGCAGAATTTAAAAAAATAATTTTCACGTTTTCAAATGTTAAAGGGCGTAAAAATTTACAAAAATAAGCTCTTAAATTCCTCGCACCTTCGAGTAATGTAAATTGGAGGCCTTGTGTAATTTATCAAAATAAAATTTAGGCTGAAATTGGTTTCGTGAAAAATATTTCATATCAGCAAAAAATTTGTAATGATATAAACGATTGTTTTTAATTATCTAAGTGATGAACAACACTTCTTAAAAAAAACAATTTTATAGGCGAGAAAGGGATTTTGTAAGTCAAGATTTGAGTTTAAACTCATGGTTTATTAAATTGCAGATCGAAATTGACAATTTAAAACAAGTTTCAATTCGTTAACGTCATACAGTGTCGTAGAATGAAATGTCTAAGACCTAGAATGATGTTCTATATCACTATCGCCGGAGGCGAGCCAATTTTCTGACATGTTTGTTAACACTTATTTTGAAACATCTTTTGGGATCAAGCAGTTTCACAAATAATTTCTTGGACTGAAAATTTTACTTGAAAAAATCTCCATGTGGAGGGGGGTTTAAACCTCTAAACCCTCCCCCACCCCCCGTTCGCACGACCTTGGGTACGTAATAAATTTTTAACTCGATTTTCAGCAAAAAAAACTGGAAAAGGTGGAAAAAGTCCAGCAATCCAAATTTTTGCTGGCAACAAGCTAAAATTATCTATTTTGCTGATTTTCCTGCACTTGATCTTCATTGTTGAAAAACCAGCAATAGATCTGTCAAACTCAAATTTTTTGTTGATTTTGCTCATTTTTCGTAGCGCGCGAAAAGTGTTTTACTCCATATTCCAGTGATAAAGTATTCAAACCAAAGGTATATTTTTTTTCGAAAAGATCGAGTATTTCGTTAAAGAATGAAATAGTTTTTATTTTTATTTCAGATGAAGTTCAATACTTGGCGTAAAGCGGTTAACCCATACTGGCAGATATTTTTTAATTTTGTTATTAATAATCAAATAAATGTCGCTGAAGAGAAACTAAACAACAAATTTCTTTTTATAAAAACAATTATAAATATGACGACCATTAGGGTTTAAATTTAAAATCTTATCTAGAAACCTAAATAATCCGGTTGTTTTTTTAAAAAAAAATTAAGATAACTGGTTGCCAGTAATTGAGGTTTTCCAACAATCAAATTCCAGTAAAATTTTGCTGGTTTCCAGCGAAATAAAATTTGCTGTGTTGGTCTATATCTTCAAAACCACCGGACTAAATTCTATGAAATTCGTAACTTTGAGTTGAGGAAAGTGTATAATTCTGATCAATATTCTCATAAAAAAAAAATCATAATGCGGGAAATTTGATCCTTTTTTCTTATTTTTTCATCTTATCTTTTTGAAAAAAATTTGCAGATCACTGTTTTTTGCATTTTCTGACAGCGTGTAATTTCAAGTTTGCATGCTGAAAAAGTTCGATCGATATATGAACTCGTAGATAATCTAAATGCGTGTACGTGGGATTAAAAATTGTGATATTTTGAAAGTTCCTTGGCTAGATCCTTTATTAAAGGACACTTGATTCTTAATCAGTGTGTTCTAAACTTTGGCAAAACCCATGCAAAATCTAAAGATAAAAGTTCCATTGACTATTTTTGCCATATGAGTTTTCATTTTACAGTTCATGTGTGACGAACAAAAAGGTTTCTTAAAGTTTGTCTTATACCCTGAGTTTTCAGTTTACAGTTCATGTGTGTTAAAAAAGATTTATAAAAGTTTATCTTATACGCTATATTCATTGCGTACTTAAAGGCGCAGATTTCTATTGCGCAGGAAATTATTGGATAAATATGATTCATTGAGTAAATATAAATAATTTCGTGCTGAGCAATGATCAGATTCAGAAGAAAAGTATATCTTTTTGGACTCGAGGGATCATGTGCAAACCTATATAATACATTTTGGAAAACTTTTTCGTGAAAAAATTGAGAGTTTACTATGGCATTAAAAAGTGCATATGATACTCTAGCAATTGACATATTGGAAAAACTTTTTTTTTTAATTTTTTCGTGTGAGAAACATTTCAATTGATAAAATAAAGATCTTAAAATCACATTTTGTTTGAATTTTCAAACCAAGTGCAATAACTTAAAAAATATTTTTTTTTTCTAAAGATAAGAGGTTTATTGTTTTGTTCTATTTGGAAAAATTTTCTAGACCATTTTATCTATGTAAGACATCTCATTTTCGAGATGCAGCTAAGAAATTAAGTACCCCAGATATCAAGTATTCTAATTCCTCCTTACTTTTTAGAGATGAATGAACTTTTAAGTTTAACGTCTCTCTAATCAAACAATCAATCAATCAACTCCTTACTGTTAATTTCTACAAAAATAATAACTTATTCAATGCAGGAGGATATCTGAAATTGGACTAGATTATAGATTAAAAAAAAAAACTTTTTTTAGAAAAAATTGCTAATTTTTAATTTTCTTACACTCATTATTCAAGTCGGTTACAACCTGGGAAAGTTTTTCTCAATTTTAAGAGTGATTTGTGCTTCAAAAATCAGCTGGGATGGGAATTTTATATACCAAAAAGACCTTATGGTTCACAATACATGGAAGAACAAGAGTGTTATTTTGAATTGTTTTGACGCCAATTTTCATAGCGGACATTATTGAAGGCAAACACGAAAATTGGGGGAGATATATCTCAGAAACATCTTGAGAAATATGTTCGTTTCAGTTTGTGTTCAATAAAATGATGAAATTCATTGAATTTTACCTTTTTTCATGTTTTTGCTCCTTAAATTTTTCAACTGAATCATTTTAGTTAGCTTTAATCAGGCATCTTTTGTTCTAGAAATTTTTAAAACATGGAATTCCTTGTGGGAAGGAATGAATTAAGCTTTTTTTGCATTTTATGTGTGATTTGAGAATTTCGAAACAAAAAAGGAGGATTTAAAAAAGTGATAAAAAATCAACATGCTGATACATATTTATTTGAATTTTTTTGTTAACTACAATCCAATCAAACAAAGATCATTCTTTTGTACTAAAATTTTCAAAAAATGATAACTAAAACAATCTTCAACTTAAAAATACTTCTCTTGAATTTAATAACTGACTTACGGTTATTAGAAATTTAATTTTAAAACAGAAATGATTAAAATGGAAGCTTTTTCAATCGAATTTATTCTATTTATGATTTAAAATTTGGAAAAAAAAGTTATCCCAATTTTCATGATTTTGAGTTATTTTTAAATTTTTAATTGTCAATTCCTAGTGATAAAAATGGTCACCAAAACAAATAACAGTTATTGACTTTGATGATTGGTACAGCTGAAATTATTCATTTCACATTCATTCACATTTGAAACATTCTGATATAACGTATTATTAAACAAAGGTTTAACTTTGTTTTGGTTGATCCTACAATTTCCTCGATTATTGTAGATGGAATTTATTAACACAGTTGGGCTCCGAAATAACAAAACAATTAAAACAACTCGTTATTGTGTTCCGTTAGAAGTAAAAAATAATCTAAATGGCTGTTCAAATGAAAACTGAACGATATGTTGAAAATGATCAGAAGAGAAATTAATAAACCAGGATGGTCTGAATAACAAATGCTAAATCCTAAATTCTCAGAACTGGTTTCGGAATCAAACTTTGAGTTTCGAATTTAGAGTCCTGAGATTTCCGAATCCAGAATTCCTTAAAGCAGTTTCATATTTTTGGATAAAGATTTCCGAATCCAAAATATTTTTTTTTTTTGTTTCGATTATAGTCGTTTTACCATCTTTATGGCATTCGCGACTTTATCAACGTTGCAGTTGGCGGATCGTTATTGAAAAACTATCCGGTACAACTGTGTTCGATGTTTACTCTTGGGCTCGAACTCTCGAACATCGGCTAAGGAGACAACAGACTTGCCAACTGAGCTATATCACAAGCCCCCGAATCCAAAATAATGTTTTCTGAACTCTTAATAATAAATTAGGCATTATATATTTTGAATTCTTTTTTGAAAAGATTGAATTCTGAATTTTGAACTTCAACTTGTAAAATCTGAACTCATAATAAAAGTAATTGTTCTTATATTAATCAAATATTTTTTCAACAATTGCATTGGTCTAGAATAAGGTTGCCAGAATTTATGCAGCACGTATCCGGGCCGGACAAATCCTGGTTTTTTTTATATAAAAACCTGGCAAAATTTGGGAATTTGAATTCGAATTTGTCGACCAAAAATCCGGTTAGTATTCGGGAAAATTTTATCAAAACCCTTAAATTACTTAACAAAATCAAGAAAAATTAAAAAAAAAGAATCATTAAAAATTATTGACATATTTTAAAACGTATTGAGGGCTTCCATAATACCTTGCATGATTATTTTCATGAAACTTGCCAAATAAAGAGAACAAATTCGGCCTAATTTTGGGCTTATTTCAATGAAATCGGGAAACCATCCCAGGCTGGACTGTTCCCTAATTTCCGGGCAAACAAGGATAAAACCGGGAAATTTGGCAACATTTGTCTAGAGGCATTTGTCTTATTTTAATTTAAAACATGGAATAATATTCATTTAACGTTAAAATCATAATTCTTACAATAAACACCGTGATTAAACTTTAAAGTTTGAGGAAACTTTCTATAAAACTTTTTTTTTTCTATCAATATTTTGTTTGTGTGAAAATATTTTTTGGTAATCTATCCATTTCCAAAAAGAACACAAAACCGTCTGAATTTTTTTTTAATTCAATTTCGACCAGTCGTATCGTATGTACATTTTCCCGAACTCGCTTTCTAAATGAATGAATTGTTTTGTAACTGAAACAAATGGTTGTTATTCTGTGAAAAAACAGTATAAAACCATCTAAAAAACGAAAGCAGGTATGACATTATTGTTGAAAGCCGAAGCTGGAACTCAACGTTGGTTTCAATCAATTATTTGGTTGTTAAGAAATCCGAATAAAAATGAAATATTTTACGCATGCATTTCTTTTAGTTTGTCTGGTATTGGCTGTCGTAAGTATTATTTAAGAAATAAACCTAAATAAGTTTACTCCATTTCTCCTATTGTTTGTATTTTAGGTAAACATAGTCAAGAGAGAACCTTTTTTACCTGTTCCCGCCCCTTAAAAAGCTACATTTTTTTATAACTAGCAGATTTGAGGAAGCTAAAAATGTCGATTATTTGATACAATATATGTAATTTGGAAATAAAAAAAACTTTACCACTTATACTTTTTTCATTCCATTTCACACATTCCCAAATATGCATAGAATAACCAGGGGTACATATTTATTTATTCAACATTTAAGTTAATTTATTTTCAGGTTGGGCTTGTGATATAGCTCAGTTGGCAAGTCTGTTATCTCCTGAGCCGATGTTCGCGAGTTCGAGCCCAAAAGTAAACATCGAACACAGTTGTACCGGATGAGTTTTTCAATAACGATCCGCCAACTGCAACGTTGATTAAGTCGCGAATGCCATAAAAATGGTAAAACGACTATAATCGAAACAAAAAAAAAATTCAGGTTTAAGCAGTGACTTATAAATAAACTTTGAAAAGGTGAATTAAAATGAATATTAAAATGTTATATTTCAGGATAAGTGATTGCAAAATAAAATGATTTTAATACTGAATATGGAGCTTTGTTTTGTTTGAATTTTTCAAAGCTTTATTTTGATAATAAAAGTGTTTTGGTTTATGTTCCCAGCAAGTCCCAGAAACAAATTTCATTTCATGAGAAAATTCATAACGTCATGAATCATGTACTTTTCCGTATACTTCAGCACTCGTAATATTTTCAATGTTGAATTTGAAAAATTTGTCTTCTTTTCTACAAAACGTTTTCAATGCGCCATGTTTATTTTAATCAGTTGCTCAAAAAAAAAATTGTTATTCGAAACATAGTTTAAAATTGTTTTTTCGTGCTTATTGAAAATAATTAATTTACTTAATGATACATTTTTATAAATGTTAATTTCGTGAAATATGTTTAAAAGTCGCAGTGTTGTTTTTGAATTTTTGAAATTTATAAACTATTCTTTTTTTAAATGTTAAAAAAGAAAACTCTTGGATTTTTAGTTAGGGATTTTAGATCAAGTATTTATGCAAATGAATTTAAAAAAAAATCTGCTGAAAAAAAACGTTCATTTTTCAGAGCGAAGAAAAACACAGGAGCTCCATAAAATCGTGCCTATGGATGTTTAAAGCTCCCGCAGCCCGTGGCGTAGGGGATAGCTTTCAAGTCTTCTAAGCCAGCGGGCATGAGATCGAATCCCGGACACGACATACATATTACACTTTCTAATGGGTGGGTTGATGGTTTTAGCATTTGTTAGATACTAGCCTTCATATTGTCGAAAAATGTATGCTTAGATTTAAGAAAAAGGAATCTTTTCGGGGAAATAACAAGTTTCATTGAGATCCTGTATGTTTCTGTGTTCGTTTTTTAAAATAAAGCATTACAATAGCTTTTAAATGAACTTTTTGTTTTAATGTGACAGTGGACATATTTACGGCGTCTTAGTTATTGTGTAATGTTCAGTATTTAAACAAAAAAAAAAGTCAATTTTCGTTAAATAAAAAAATTATGGCTTCGGAAATGAAAATTTGTGATATTGTTATTATAAAAAGTTTTATTAAGAGATTTTTGATTTTTATTTGTTTTCAAAAGTTGTCTTCATATAATCTTGAAAACACCTTACCTCAGTTTGATCATTTGGCTTTTGAAATGTCTTTAATTTTTGAAAAAAAAACTCGCAAATAAAAAACTTTTTCAATTTCTATCATTTTCATTGTTCGATCAATTACTATGTTTGTTAACTGATTGCCATTTCCATTAATTAAAATTTATAAAAACAATAAAAATTTTATATAACACTTGTTTTTGCTTATAACATATTTCTCGAGACAACAAACAATCAATTAGGTACTATTTCATATATAACAACATACAAAATATCCTGTTCACATTGCTTATATTGTCTGGTTTATTCCATTCCTAGCTTTGATGATGCCTTTGGTAAGTTAAGGATGTAGAAAAAAATTATTTTTTAGGAAGCTTGATTTGATTCAGCCTTTTATTTTGAGGATTAATACGTATCGTTGATCCCTCGATTAATAAAGCATACAAAAAAGCCTTATATTTTTTATCATTAAATGATAACAATGTTTTTTCCGTGTGTTAATTTAACACTAGAAAGACCGCACCAGTCAAAATGACTGGTGGGACACTTTGTTTGTTGAATATCTTTTAAACACTACGCTCTAAAAATTCGTAAAAAATACGACTTTTCATGAGTTTTGAATCTCTACAAAACTGTGTATTTTTTTATTTTTTTAGCTCTTTTAAAAAGCGAGAAAAATTTCGCCATGGACACTCGGACCGTGACCAGTCAAAATGACTGGTAAAATTCACGAACCAATAACTCAAACCAGATAAATTTTTTTCGCTTGCTTTTGGTTTTATTTGCAATCTACATTCAAGACAAAGAGCCTTAGTTGATTTATGGTGGACAGGAGTGTGTCATTAGCTATAAAATTATTGATTTTCGATGCGAAGTCATGGAAATTTGTAGAAAAAGTTCTCGGATCGACCGCTGTGTGGCGCTTCAAGCACTTGACTCCCAATTTTTTGGTCTGTTTTGTTGCTCAACTATAATCAAACTTTTTGTCAAAATTTGGCGAAATTTCATCAAGATTTGTAAAAGTTATGTTAGTTTTAATAGATGTCCATTCGAGTAATCGAGTAATTTTAGGTGATAAATATGTTTTATACTGAACTAGTATGATTAAAATAGTTATGGATTGTGTACTTATTTATTCAAATTTGAAGACCCTATGTCCATGAAACTGAACAATTTAAATGATTTTTTTTTTATATTTGATTATTCTTCATACGTTGGTTATCCACCATGGGTGCACGGATTCACAGCAGTTTCTGCCCAAGTATGTATTCACATGCATTCTTAGATTATTAGGTTTGATAAATTTTCATTTCAATTCAATTCAAGTCTCAACATGAAAGACATGATTTCGGCTTTGGTTTAGTTAAGATTTGTAATAATGCTTTTTAAAAAATTGAAAAAGTCCAATATTTGACTAAAACGCGGTGAATCTGTGCACCCATAGTGAAAAACCATATATATATACATAACACAAATTTCATTTGAATCTTTAAAAGTCTTTATTCTTTATCTTTAACATGCAAAAAAATTGATTTTGGATGAATGGCGGTGAATCCGTGCACCCATGGTAAATTGCTTTACTTATATAAAAAATATGCTTCAAAACCTACAATATCATGTCACTGAACGGGCCTAACGTGCCGACAGCATTGAACGCACTCATAGAGATGACAGTTCTCAAATGGGACGATGAGAGAGGGAGAAAAGAAAGCTGCGAATTAAGCGGGAAAGCGAAAGCAAAACATAAGGTCAAATTGTAAACAAACACAATAGGTGAATTGCGAAACGCATAATAGTTTCTTTTTCTTAAGTTGATTGTATCGCACCAAACGTTTGTGCTAATCAACAGGACACCTTTGTGCATTAGTACGGCAGTGAGCAGAAGTGAAATTTACTACATCCCAGCTAAGGTAGGCCAACGGAAAGTAGATTGTATACCTTTTATAATTTAACGTTATTCGAACGTAGGCTAAAGTGCTAACCTGGTAGTACGGTGGTACGCAAGTTTGTTGAACGGCAAAAAATCCAGCGAAGGTGAGAAATATTTAGAGAACTTATTGAAGCGCGTTCTTAATGTACAATTTGAAAGTTCAGGTGAAAAACGGAGGCACAAAGCTGAAAGGTTCAAGCAAAGGGTTACGAATTGTAAGGCCACTAAACGTAAGAAAGAAAAAAAACTATATACAATTTCATTATAATTTGTTAATCGAATTGTACCCGTAGGAATTTAAAACTCGTCCAACTTCGCCACGAATAAAGGAGTGTTACCAATTCGGAAATTACAATTCGATTAACAAATTATAATGAAATTATAAACGAATTTAAAATGTTACGCCATCTAAGGTGGACGAACCCTGGAAGCCTGGACAAAAAAAACTCCCTTTTCCGACTTAGAGTGTCATTTTGACACTCCAAAATTAAAATCTATTTAAGTCGTTTGAATTATTATGAACTTCATATAAAACTTATATCAATAGTAACCTTGTAATGTCAGTAAAATATGCTTAGAACATTATATATAACTAAAGTTACTAGTTTTCTCGTTATTCAGCATGAAAGAAAAAAACTCCGATAAAAAAATTCCTCACGAAAACTGCTGTAGTTCATATATTACACGTCCAAAAAAATATTTGCCTTATGCATATGAAAGCTGAAAACAATGCCTACATCATGAAGACAAGAAATATTTTTTTAATTTTTTTTTAATGAAATGGTCACAAAAAGTTCAAAAAAGTGGTCTAAAAAACCTACTTTTCATTCGATTGCTAGTAAATACTGTTTGAGCGATGGTAGAGTTTTGAAAAAAATATGGCTACAAAATTTATTAAAATTCCAACATTTTGCTGTTTTTAGATTTTTGATGCAACAAAAATTGAATTTACTGGAATTTTTCAAAGTTCACTACTTTGCGCGATTTTTTTACAAATTGAAATTTCATCTGTTTTTGTGATCCTCCGTCAGGTTGTACCCGGATTTTCAGTGCATTCACTTTGTTTGGACCAATCAAAAGTATATTTATTGGAAAGCAAATTTAATCTTCATTCTAGTGAAGTGCAACAAATCACGCTGTGAGATTTCACAAAAATATGAAAATTATAAACGTAAAATCATTCCTGAATTTCTAGAACCACAAGCAGCGCGTCCAGCAAAACGTGTTTGTTTGCTCTCCGAGTAGGTACGGTGGGTGGTGATTCGAGCAGAGAGCGAAACCGACAGACGAAGAAATGCACGACACGCATCGTTATTTCGTCTGTCGGCTTCGCTCTCTGCCCAAATCACCACCCACCGTACCAATTTTTGTTGCCTCAAAATTCTAAAGACAGCAAAATGTTGGAATTTTAATAAATTTTGTAGTCATATTTTTTTCAGTATTTACTAGCAATCGAATGAGAAGTAGGTTTTTTAGACCACTTCTTTGAACTTTTTGTGGCCATTTCAAAAAAAATTTAAATAAAAATTTAAAAAAATATTTCTTGTCTTCATGATGTAGGCATTAACTTCAGCTTTCATATGGATAAGGCAAATATTTTTTTGGACGTGTAATATATGAACTACAGCAGTTTTCGTGAGGCATGTTTTTTCGGATTTTTTTTTTTCTTTCATGCTGAATAACGAGAAAACTAGTAACTTTAGCTATATATAATGTTCTAAACATATTTTACTGACATTACAAGGTTTCTATTGATATAAGTTTTATTTAAATCGGTTGAACACGCCAAAAGTTATAACGATTTGAGCTTGTAGTGTCAAATTGACACTCCTAGTGCTGATTAGGGTAATGAAATCTAATGCGGATGAGGGTTAAGACCCCGGCACCCTCATATGCAACAAATCGTAACACTGCGTCACACCCTCCTAAGAAAATAAGGTAACGCTTGTAAATATCTCACCCCATATTTTTGAATTTTGATTTTCGAAGTTGAAAAAAGAGTTTTAATATAATATGTGTAAACATCGCTTCTTAGTACTTATGAGTTCGTGGGGGTCTAAATTCGGTTTTCCAACGGTTATTTCATGAATATTCAATACAAATCTAAAGAAGTCTCGCTCGGAATGTTTATAAGAGGAAAAGATACAAATACAGCTTAAATCATGTTGAAGTTTACCCCCCTAGGAGCGTTTCGTAATAAATGGATGCCCCCTAATCAGCTTAACTCTTTGTTTATTAGTGGTGAGGGATTTTTGAAGGAATAATCAGGGCATTGAAGTGATAAAACAAGTTTATATATTGATACAATTTCCATATGAAATATTCAAACCTTTAAACGACTATAAAAAAAAATAAAACTGATGACGCCACTAATAGTTGTTTTCCAGTAATAACTTTCCATTTAGCAGATGCTTTTTCCTTAGGATAAGGAATCACTTTTTTAAGGGGCTAGGAGTGGAAAACATTGCAGGATTTCTTATGGCTGCATGGCCGGTCTGAAATAAATTATTGATGAGATGAATTCTTCAAAGTTTTTACTTTTTATATAATACTTACTGCAGCCAGCATCAGACAAACCAAAATAAGTGCGTTAGTGAAAAATTTCATTTTTATCTATTATTCTAAACAATAAGCCAAAAATTCCAAAGTACAGCAACTACTTCGACTTTTCGAATAATGTGATACCAGCCTCGTTAGTTGGATGTTTTTATACCCATTTTTTTATATAAATCAACCAACATTCGATTCAGTAACAATAAGTTTCATTCATTCAGAAAGTAGGTTTTGGAAGATGAATAAAATGAACACAACATGCAAACATGTGGGATTAATTGCACCTTTTCCCTCAAAGCCGGTTTAAATTTTCTTTGTCAGAAATACTGTAAAAGAATTTTTTTTTAAATAATTCTCATTTGATTCAGAGTTTGTATCGGAAAATGCTTCCCATAGAAGTTTATAAATTTTTAAATCATTCTTATACACCGGTTGATCTTTTTTGTAAACACATTTATGTAGCACACTACCTAAATATATAGAAAGTGACATTCTACGAAAAAGTCTTAAGCAGTTATTTATGTCAAACATATTATTGGTCTTGACCGGACTTTTTTATTAAATGTTTTCAGTTTATGCTTTCTGCTAGATTCCTTAATATTCGATTAATACCCATAGTTGTATATAGATCAATGTAACTCCTGCTCAAGCGTTATCACGCTCTTGTATTATCTTTTAACTTTTAAAAGCTAAAAAATGGGTTTTAAATCAACTCTTCTGTTATTTTTTTTTTATAAATTTGTACAGGGTTTTCAAGCTTTTGGATGCAGTAGTTACTTAATGATTAAAGTTGATTTTTATGAATTTCTGATCATATATCAAAACTAATAACTAAATTTGAACAGCATGTTTTGGGCATAGCTATTCAAAGTATTTCAAGATTTAACAGTTTTTTTTATTCTTTGAATAAAAAGTCATTGCTGAAAGGCATCTCAGTTATTATCTAATATTCAGTATTTTTACCTTAAATTGTTTTGATTAATTCTCGCTGAAATCGAAATAATTGCCACTTTGGAAATGAAAATTTTAACTCATGTTTGATGTACATATGAAAAGCTTTGTTTAATTTTTTATTTTTTTTTCAAAAGCTGCTTTAATATACATTTGAGAACAGCTAATCTCAGTTTTATCATTGACCAGCCCGAGGCTGAAAGTCTCTATAATAAAGATAAAAAAAAAAGTTTTATCATTTTTCGTTTGTAAAGTTTTTCAATTGAAAAAAAAAAATCGCAAGTCAAGTGGTTTCTCCAAAATGGATTAGAACGGATTTTTTGCGAACAACTTTGGAAGGTTAGGATTAGAGATGTACCGAATAGTGGTATTCGGCGAACGGCCGAATACCGATTATTGACCTTTTCAACTATTCGGCCAAACGAATATTCGGCCGAATATTCGGTCGAATGTTCTATTGAATTTTCAATGAAAAAACCTTAAGCGATTATTTCAATGCTTTCTATTTCTTTCATATTGATGCCCCTCATGTTTTTAGTTAATTATTTTTAATCAGATGATATTATCGGATGATGTATTACAAGATATTTTTTAAGTAGGGGTCTTTCTGATTCTTAAATGTCACCAATAACTGAAAAGACATAAGATGACTAGTCGCTTCGAGGGCGTTTATCACCAAAGCGATTGCGTTCCTGTGAAATCTGGGATAAAAAATGTCGAGACAGGTGTCAAGCTATTTGAAATTGCTTCTCTGATATTGAATATACTTAGATGAAGGTCAAATTTGAGCAAAATATCTTTAAAATAGTTGCTGAAAGGATTGATTATCTTTAACCTTAAGCATACCATACTTTCAACTACACCTACCCAGACGGTCAAGCATCTAGATAGATTGTAGTAAGAATTAAAATTAAAATGGGCAAAATTCATGCGTAAATTTTGAAATTTTTGAAAAATTGAACACAAAATCTAAATAATTTCAAAGAGGAATATGAGTTTTTTATTTGATTTAGCAAATAATCTGATTAAACCCAAGCAAACCTCGGTAAGTATTAAACAATATCTGGACATCCCGTTCAGATTTGACTTATCTGGATTCTTTACTGGATTTATGGGCAAGCCAGAATATAACCAGAAAATCTGGAATAAACTATGATCAAAGTATAAAGCGATACCGTTCAGCATTCTCCTGTACGATCTACAGTGAAATATACGCGGATACACCTTAGATTTTTTGCTGAAACCATAAGTTTTTAATGATTGTGTAGCTTTTACAACATAACTTTTGGATATTTTTTAAATTATTAAAAATTATTTGGAAAATTTTAAAGTCTGTAGTAGATATTCGGCCTATTCGGCCGAATACCTAGCTCAACTATTCGGTGAGCCGAATATTCGGCTTAACGGTTTTTCGGCGATATTCGGCGCCGAATATTCGGCCGACCGAATATTCGGTACATCTCTAGTTAGGATCATTATGACTTAAAATGTGTTATTTTTTGTACTAATGTGCTGTTGTGCATTTCTGTTAGGGGAAAATCCTGCCATTCAGAACAAACATTGAATGACCTAATTTAGCAATGAAGACAATAGAAATGTTTAAATGATCTCCTTTTGTAGGAAATTTGGGCCACACATGAGTTTCAACCTACTGAAACAATGAGCTTTTTTAAGGCTTCAGAAAACGACATTTTACCAAGACGGTAACATTTTGCACCCATTCATGACAAATGTAATTTGAAAAGAAAATATTAAGGATACCTGACAAAAATGACAAAAATAACAAAAATGACAAAAGTGACAAAAATGACAAAAATGACAAAAATGACAAAAATGACAAAAATGACAAAAATGACAAAAATGACAAAAATGACAAAAATGACAAAAATGACAAAAATGACAAAAATGACAAAAATGACAAAAATGACAAAAATGACAAAAATGACAAAAATGACAAAAATGACAAAAATGACAAAAATGACAAAAATGACAAAAATGACAAAAATGACAAAAATGACAAAAATGACAAAAATGACAAAAATGACAAAAATGACAAAAATGACAAAAATGACAAAAATGACAAAAATGACAAAAATGACAAAAATGACAAAAATGACAAAAATGACAAAAATGACAAAAATGACAAAAATGACAAAAATGACAAAAATGACAAAAATGACAAAAATGACAAAAATGACAAAAATGACAAAAATGACAAAAATGACAAAAATGACAAAAATGACAAAAATGACAAAAATGACAAAAATGACAAAAATGACAAAAATGACAAAAATGACAAAAAATGACAAAAATGACAAAAATGACAAAAATGACAAAAATGACAAAAATGACAAAAATGACAAAAATGACAAAAAATGACAAAAATGACAAAAATGACAAAAATGACAAAAATGACAAAAATGACAAAAATGACAAAAATGACAAAAATGACAAAAATGACAAAAATGACAAAAATGACAAAAATGACAAAAATGACAAAAATGACAAAAATGACAAAAATGACAAAAATGACAAAAATGACAAAAATGACAAAAATGACAAAAATGACAAAAATGACAAAAATGACAAAAATGACAAAAATGACAAAAAGACAAAAATGACAAAAATGACAAAAATGACAAAAATGACAAAAATGACAAAAATGACAACAAAAATGACAAAAATGACAAAAATGACAAAAATGACAAAAATGACAAAAATGACAAAAATGACAAAAATGACAAAAATGACAAAAATTGACAAAAATGACAAAAATGACAAAAATGACAAAAATGACAAAAATGACAAAAATGACAAAAATGACAAAAATGACAAAAATGACAAAAATGACAAAAATGACAAAAATGACAAATATGACAAAAATGACAAAAATGACAAAAATGACAAAATGACAAAAATGACAAAAATGACAAAAATGACAAAAATGACAAAAATGACAAAAAATGACAAAAATGACAAAATGACAAAAATGACAAAAATGACAAAAGTGACAAAAATGACAAATGACAAAAATGACAAAAATGACAAAAATGACAAAAATGACAAAAATGACAAAAATGACAAAAATGACAAAAATGACAAAATGACAAAAATGACAAAAATGACAAAAATGACAAAAATGACAAAAATGACAAAAATGACAAAAATGACAAAAATGACAAAAATGACAAAAATGACAAAAATGACAAAAATGACAAAAATGACAAAAATGACAAAAATGACAAAAAATGACAAAAATGACAAAAATGACAAAAATGACAAAAATGGCAAAAATGACAAAATGACAAAATGACAAAAATGCAAAAAATGACAAAAATGACAAAAATGACAAAAATGACAAAAATGACAAAAATGACAAAATGACAAAAATGACAAAAATGACAAAAATGACAAAAAATGACAAAAATGACAAAAATGACAAAAATGACAAAATGACAAAAATGACAAAAATGACAAAAATGACAAAAATGACAAAAATGACAAAAATGACAAAAATGACAAAAATGACAAAAATGACAAAAATGACAAAAATGACAAAAATGACAAAAATGACAAAAATGACAAAAATGACAAAATGACAAAAATGACAAAAATGACAAAAATGACAAAAATGACAAAAATGACAAAAATGACAAAAATGACAAAAATGACAAAATGACAAAAATGACAAAAATGACAAAAATGACAAAAATGACAAAAATGACAGAAAAATGACAAAAATGACAAAAATGACAAAAGAAATGACAAAAAATGACAAAAATGACAAAAATGACAAAAATGACAAAAATGACAAAAATGACAAAAATGACAAAAATGACAAAAATGACAAAAATGACAAAAATGACAAAAATGACAAAAATGACAAAAATGACAAAAATGACAAAAATGACAAAAATGACAAAAATGACAAAAATGACAAAAATGACAAAAAATGACAAAAATGACAAAAAATGACAAAATGACAAAAATGACAAAATGACAAAAATGACAAAAAATGACAAAAATGACAAAAATGACAAAAATGACCAAAAATGACAAAAATGACAAAAATGACAAAAATGACAAAAATGACACAAAATGACAAAAATGACAAAAATGACAAAAATGACAAAAATGACAAAAATGACAAAAATGACAAAAATGACAAAAATGTCAAAATGACAAAAATGACAAAAATGACAAAATGACAAAAATGACAAAAATGACAAAAATGACAAAAATGACAAAAATGACAAAAATGACAAAAATGACAAAAATGACAAAAATGACAAAAATGACAAAAATGACAAAAAATGACAAAAATGACAAAAAATGACAAAAATGACAAAAATGACAAAAATGACAAAAATGACAAAAATGACAAAAATGACAAAAATGACAAAAATGACAAAAATGACAAAAATGACAAAAATGACAAAAATGACAAAAATGACAAAAATGACAAAAATGACAAAAATGACAAAAATGACAAAAATGACAAAAATGACAAAAATGACAAAAAATGACAAAAATGACAAAAATGACAAAAATGACAAAAATGACAAAAATGACAAAAATGACAAAAATGACAAAAATGACAAAAATGACAAAAATGACAAAAATGACAAAAATGACAAAAATGACAAAAATGACAAAAATGACAAAAATGACAAAAATGACAAAAATGACAAAAATGACAAAAATGACAAAAATGACAAAAATGACAAAATGACAAAAATGACAAAAATGACAAAAATGACAAAAATGACAAAAATGACAAAAATGACAAAAATGACAAAAATGACAAAAATGACAAAAAATGACAAAAATGACAAAAATGCCAAAATGACAAAAATGGACAAAATCGACAAAAATGACAAAAATGACAAAAATGACAAAAATGACAAAAATGACAAAAATGACAAAAATGACAAAAATGACAAAAATGACAAAAATGACAAAATGACAAAAATGACAAAAATGACAAAAATGACAAAATGACAAAAATGACAAAAATGACAAAAATGACAAAAATGACAAAATGACAAAAATGACAAAAATGACAAAAATGACAAAAATGACAAAAATGACAAAAATGACAAAAATGACAAAAATGACAAAAATGACAAAAATGACAAAAATGACAAAATGACAAAAATGACAAAAATGACAAAAATGACAAAAATGACAAAAATGACAAAAATGACAAAAATGACAAAAATGACAAAAATGACAAAAATGACAAAAATGACAAAAATGACAAAAATGACAAAAATGACAAAAATGACAAAAATGACAAAAATGACAAAAATGACAAAAATGACAAAAATGACAAAAATGACAAAAATGACAAAAATGACAAAAATGACAAAAATGACCAAAAATGACAAAAATGACAAAAATGACAAAAATGACAAAAATGACAAAAAATGACAAAAATGACAAAAATGACAAAAGACAAAATGACAAAAATGACAAAAATGACAAAAATGACAAAAATGACAAAAATGACAAAAATGACAAAAATGACAAAAATGACAAAATGACAAAAATGACAAAAATGACAAAAATGACAAAAATGACAAAAATGACAAAAATGACAAAAATGACAAAAATGACAAAAATGACAAAAATGACAAAAATGACAAAAATGACAAAAATGACAAAAATGACAAAAATGACAAAAATGACAAAAATGACAAAAATGACAAAAATGACAAAAATGACAAAAAATGACAAAAATGACAAAAATGACAAAAATGACAAAAATGACAAAAATGACAAAAATGACAAAAATGACAAAAATGACAAAATGACTAACAAAAATGACAAAAAGTGACAAAATGACAAAAATGACAAAAATGACAAAAATGACAAAAATGACAAAAATGACAAAAATGACAAAAATGACAAAAATGACAAAAATGACAAAAATGACAAAAAATGACAAAAATGACAAAAATGACAAAAATGACAAAAATGACAAAAATGACAAAAATGACAAAATGACAAAAATGACAAAAATGACAAAAATGACAAAAATGACAAAAATGACAAAAATGACAAAATGACAAAAATGACAAAAATGACAAAAATGACAAAAATGACAAAAATGACAAAATGGCAAAAAATGACAAAAATGACAAAAATGACAAAAATGACAAAAATGACAAAAATGACAAAAATGACAAAAATGACAAAAATGACAAAAATGACAAAAATGACAAAAATGACAAAAATGACAAAATGACAAAAATGACAAAATGACAAAAATGACAAAAATGACAAAAATGACAAAAATGACAAAAATGACAAAAATGACAAAAATGACAAAAATGACAAAAATGACAAAAATGACAAAAATGACAAAAATGACAAAAATGACAAAAATGACAAAAATGACAAAAATGACAAAATGACAAAATGGCAAAAATGACAAAATGACAAATGACAAAAATGACAAAAATGACAAAAATGACAAAAATGACAAAAATGACAAAAATGACAAAAATGACAAAAATGACAAAAATGACAAAAATGACAAATGACAAAAATGACAAAAATGACAAAAATGACAAAAATGACAAAAATGACAAAAATGACAAAAATGACAAAAATGACAAAAATGACAAAAATTGGCAAAAATGGCAAAAATGACAAAAATGACAAAAATGGCAAAAATGACAAAAATGACAAAAATGACAAAAATGACAAAAATGACAAAAAATGACAAAAATGACAAAAATTACAAAAATGACAAAAATGACAAAAATGACAAAAATGACAAAAATGACAAAAATGACAAAAATGACAAAATGACAAAAATGACAAAAATGACAAAAATGACAAAAATGACAAAAATGACAAAAATGACAAAAATGACAAAAATGACAAAAATGACAAAATGACAAAAATGACAAAAATGACAAAAATGACAAAAATGACAAAATGACAAAAATGACAAAATGACAAAAATGACAAAAATGACAAAAATGACAAAAATGACAAAAATGACAAAAATGACAAAAATGACAAAAAATGACAAAAATGACAAAAATGACAAAAATGACAAAAATGACAAAAATGACAAAAATGACAAAAATGACAAAAATGACAAAAATGACAAAAATGACAAAAATGACAAAAATGACAAAAATGACAAAAATGACAAAATGACAAAAATGACAAAAATGACAAAAATGACAAAATGACAAAAATGACAAAAATGACAAAAATGACAAAAATGACAAAAATGACAAAAATGACAAAAATGACAAAAATGACAAAAATGACAAAAATTACAAAAATGACAAAAAATGACAAAAATGACCAAAAAATGACAAAAATGACAAAAATGACAAAAATGACAAAAATGACAAAAAATGACAAAAATGACAAAAATGACAAAAATGACAAAAATGACAAAAATGACAAAAATGACAAAAATGACAAAAATGACAAAAATGACAAAAATGACAAAAATGACAAAAATGACAAAAATGACAAAAATGACAAAAATGACAAAAATGACAAAAATGACAAAAATGACAAAAATGACAAAATGACAAAAATGACAAAAAATGACAAAAATGACAAAAATGACAAAAATGACAAAATGACAAAAATGACAAAAATGACAAAAATGACAAAAAATGACAAAAATGACAAAAATGACAAAAATGACAAAAATGACAAAAATGACAAAAATGACAAAAATGACAAAAATGACAAAAATGACAAAAATGACAAAAATGACAAAAATGACAAAATGACAAAAATGACAAAAAATGACAAAAATGACAAAAATGACAAAAATGACAAAAATGACAAAAATGACAAAAATGACAAAAATGACAAAAATGACAAAAATGACAAAAATGACAAAAATGACAAAAATGACAAAAATGACAAAAATGACAAAATGACAAAAATGACAAAAATGACAAAAATGACAAAAATGACAAAAATGACAAAAATGACAAAAATGACAAAATGACAAAAATGACAAAAATGACAAAAATGACAAAATGACAAAAATGACAAAAATGACAAAAATGACAAAAATGACAAAAATGACAAAAATGACAAAAATGACAAAATGACAAAAATGACAAAAATGACAAAAATGACAAAAATGACAAAAATGACAAAAATGACAAAAATGACAAAAATGACAAAAATGACAAAATGACAAAAATGACAAAAATGACAAAAATGACAAAAATGACAAAAATGACAAAAATGACAAAAATGACAAAATGACAAAAATGACAAAAATGACAAAAATGACAAAAAATGACAAAAATGACAAAAAATGACAAAGATGACAAAAATGACAAAAATGACAAAAATGACAAAAATGACAAAAATGACAAAATGACAAAAATGACAAAAATGACAAAAATGACAAAAATGACAAAAATGACAAAAATGACAAAAATGACAAAAATGACAAAAATGACAAAAATGACAAAAATGACAAAAATGACAAAAATGACAAAATGACAAAAATGACAAAAATGACAAAAATGACAAAAATGACAAAAATGACAAAAATGACAAATACAAAATGACAAAAATGACAAAAATGACAAAAATGACAAAAATGACAAAAATGACAAAAATGACAAAAAATGACAAAATGACAAAAATGACAAAAATGACAAAAATGACAAAAATGACAAAATGGACAAAAATGACAAATAAAATGACAAAAATGACAAAAATGACAAAAATGACAAAAAATGACAAAATGACAAAAATGACAAAAATGACAAAAATGACAAAAATGACAAAAATGACAAAAATGACAAAAATGACAAAATGACAAAAATGACAAAAATGACAAAAATGACAAAAATGACAAAAATGACAAAAATGACAAAAATGACAAAAATGACAAAAATGACAAAAATGACAAAAATGACAAAAATGACAAAAATGACAAAAATGACAAAAATGACAAAAAATGACAAAATGACAAAAATGACAAAAATGACAAAAAAATGACA